>NC_041383.1:688967174-688998314 GCF_002162155.2 Triticum dicoccoides | reverse complement strand
CCTCCCGGCCACCGCGGCCCTCCCGGCCACCGCGGCGTGCCCCGCGGCCCTCCCCGCCACCACAGCCCGCCCCTCCACCGAGCCAGGCCACGACGCCGCCCCCTTCCCGCGGCCCTCCCCGCCATGGTGCCATCGACAATTCAGATTCACGTTATAACATCACCAAGTTCAGCACTGACCATGTATAACAGCTGGCTAGAAATTGGAGATCAACATCAGAAGAAAATAGATTAGACTACCAGCGCTTGCTGATTTTGCAAACTGCAGTTCTTGAGCGTTTGCACGAGCTCGATGCTCTGCCGCCACTGCCTGGGACTGCTTCGTTTGGTTTCCCCATCCGTGGATCTCCAGGTGCCCGGCGGCCGGCTGCCCGGCGAGGCGGAGCCCTATGGCGGCGAGCCAGCAGCGGCTAGGTTACGCTCGCAGTCTTGCTGGCTGCCTGGCTCGATTGGGTTTTGGGGATTTTTCTGCGAGTGCCTGTACGTGGGTGTTGTGCTTGTGCAGTTGTGCTAACTAGTTTGGGGCTATGGTCTGAGTTTTGTGTGGCCGTTCTATCATCAAGTGCAAACCCCACATGTATTGGCCCATGTACAAGACGAACTGTATTTTTGGTATACGCTGATTTCGGCTACCCGGGGCGGCCGACCATAGTCGCCCCTACCGTGGCGCTGCCACTGCCTGATGGGATGGCCCGTATGTTAGCTAGCTGAGCATGTTGATCAGCTCCGGCCAAGGGCGTGTGCTTGCGCTGCTAATGGCTAGGTAGCTGAGGCCCCGTTTGATAACAAAGTATTTTCTAAGTATTACCGTGGTTTTTATTACAAAGGGTTGTTTGATTGTCTCTAAAAACTGAATTTTAATACTGCAGTTTTTTGCAAACTACAATATTTTCTCTGCATAAAAAAAAGAACCATATACCTCTTTTTTTAAAACTGAGCTCACTGAGGAGAAAAGAGAGTCTCTCGCTCAGACCTTCTTCTCAACATCCTCATATCCACGACCGTTTTATTAGGATCTTCTACTTGGTGATTCAGTTAGCTCGCTTGCCGTTTGTTGCTCCAAATTACAGCCAACCACAAAATCATTTTGAAGACGTTGTTGCCGTCCGGATAGGCAGCTAGAATATGTGTCTTCTACATTGTGTGCGTGGCCGTTCTTGGTGCATGGCCGAATAGTTGCATAAAATGGCTAGCTAACTAGGAAAGCACACGCGTGTTTGCAGCTGCTAATGGTTTTACCTAGCTAATTTTGAGTCGCTGAAAACGGGATAGCCAAACAGGTTGGCTGTATTATCAATACTACAAAATATTCTGTTGTGTTAAAACCGTGGTATTTCATACCTGCAGGCTAAATTACTGTAGTTTTTTGATACAAAGGTTTTTGGGATAGTTTGCTATCAAACACAGCCTGAGTGTTTGAACGCATCAATATTGTGTTTTGCGGCCACAACCAAACATTTCACAGTAATCTCAATACTTCAACATACTTTGGTATGTCAAAACCGTGGTATGTGGTACCCGCTGACAAAAATATTGTGGTTTTCAATACTTCAGTTTTTTAATACTTTGCTACCAAACATAGTATTCTCATAAAAAAAGAGGTTCAGGGTTCTTTTTTTTATATAGATATAATACCATGGTTTTGGAAATAATGCAGTATTAAAAACATAGTTTCTAGTGGCAGCCAAACACCTCGTTGTAACTAAAACTATGGTAATCTGAAAAACTGCAGTATTCTCAGAATACTTTAAAAATACTCCCTCTGTAAAGAAATATAAGAGCGTTTAGATCACTAAAGCAGTGATCTAAACGCTCTTATATTTCTTTACGGAGGGAGTACTAAGCTAACAAACGGGGCCTAAGGCTTAGTTTGGCAACAAAGTTTCTAGAGAACCATGGTAATTGAAAACCACTATATTCAGATGTGTACACAATAAATCCTACAGTTTCTTTAAACCATGGTTTTTCTTAGTTTTACCAAAACTACCTAGGTGTTTGGCTGGTGTTTCGCCGGGGTGGTTTTTTTGGAAATACAAGTGTCCTCTATTTATTTGTCAGGAAATGTGAATGATACCGAATTGGAAAACAATCAAGTAGTAAATAGACACTCCCTATTTAGTTGTGAATTATGAGTTAGGTCATATATTTTCCAATTTTGTTATGAAAAACATCATATATATTTGCGTTGATCGGTTGGATTTAAATGTGTAGTTGTTTCATCGCTATGAGGGTCTGTTGTTCAACGCCCTCCCCGTGCGGTCGACGAGCTCCGCCCCTGCGTTCGTGGGTGAGCACAAATGACATCTCCTCCTCTCCCCCTTCATTTTCTCTGTTCTGGTCTTCGTGCCGATGAAACTTGCTAGCTGTAGGTGTATTCAATCATCAGTATGCGTGACCACTATGCATCTCCTGTTCGAAAGGGTTACATCTATAAATATGCATTCATTTGCATATTTATAACCGTAATTCTTTCGAATTGTCCAACATTATCCATGGACAGCCCGACTATGTGTAGATTGGGTTCGTTTTCCCATATGCTCTGCTCCAGATCCGATGCAGAATTTCGTTAGTGCCTCTCTGTTGTTCTCCGGGTACACATCCTCTCTGCTTATTGCCGAGACGTGTATCAAGAGAACAGAGGGGAGGTGCTGCCGAAATTTCGTGTCGGATCCGGAGCAGAGCATGGGAAAACGAACCCAATCTACACATATTCGGGTGGGATTAGGACCTATCTTTACCTATTAGCGTCTAGGTTGCATGGACGTAATAAAACTGAGAAATTCTATTAACTGATGAATATGGTTTGCTGAGTTATGTATGTATTTCTTGTGTGTCCAGTAGCTAGGCAAGATGAGTGATCATGCGTGGATGTACACCGGTCACCCTAGTCAGAAAGACATGACCCCTGAATGGATGACAAAAACCAAGGGGTTTATCAGAGCCGCATTTGCAAATGGACAGAAAACAACCTAGTGCCCCTATGTCGAGTGCGACAACTATCGTAAGATGTCAGAGTTTGAAATGATCAAACACCTGCAGAAGTGGGGTTTTACGCCCGGATATATGATGTGGACATTTCATGCTGAGTCTGCCAACATTCCAGAGCCGATGAGGGCCGTCGTCGCACCGACGAGCATGGTACCGGGATGGAAGACATGGTGCAAGACTTTGATGATGCTCGCGATTCGAACGATGAGATGGAGGAATCTGCAAAGGCCTTCGATGATATGTTGGACTCTTCAAAGCGTCCTCTCCATGAGCACACCGAGCTTTGTCAGCTGGATGCCATCGCACAAGTAATGGCTCTGAAGGCTCAATTCAACTTGGGCAGAGAATGCTATGACGCGATAGTGACACTATTTGGACGCTTTCTACCCAAAGGCCATATAATGCCTGCAACCCTGTACCAGTCGGACAAAATCCTCCGTGTACTTAAGATGCCCTATGAGAAGATAGATGCCTGTGAGAATGGACGTGCCTTATTTAGGCTCCAGTATGCAGACTTGAACTATTGTCCCATTTGCAAGTCTTCCAGGTATGTTGAGGTAGACAACGGTATGGGTGAGAAGAGTTAGACCAAAATCCCCATTAACATTCTTTGGTATATGCCAATCATACCAAGACTTCAACGTCTATTCATGATTGAAGAGACGGCCAGACAAATGACATGGCACAAATTGGGCAAAAGAACCGAACGGGGTGCAGATGGGAATCTGATGATGGTACACACATCGGATGGTGCTGCATGGAAACACTTCGATGCATTGCATGATGAAAAAGCGGCAGATCCAAGGAATCCTTGAGTAGCCGTCAGCACGGATGGGTTCAATTTGTTTGGTATGATGGCAGCACAATACAGTTGTTGGCCTGTATTTGTCATTCCACTCAATCTCCCCCCCCCGGACAGATTATGCAAAGAAAGAACATTTTCCTGACGTTGATAATTCCAGGGCCCAACTATCCGGGGAAGAATATGAATGTGTACATGCAGCCGCTTAAGGATGAATTGCAAGAAGCTTGGGATAATGGGATCAAGACATAAGACGCCGCTACAAAAAAAACTTCCTAATGCGTGTGTGGTACATGTACTTGATGCATGACTTTCCGGCGTATGCGCTATTCATTGGCTGGTGTGTGCATGGAAGGTTCCCGTGCCCCACATGCAAGGCAGCTCTTGAGTTTCGTCGACTGCAGGTGGGTGGCAAGTTTTCTTGCTTCGACATGCATAGACAGTTCTTGGATCCTCACCATAAGTTCAGAAAAGACAAGAAGAACTTCATCAAAGGTAGAGATGTCAAAAACTCTGCACCACCTGCATTGACAGGCCAACAGACCCTGGATCAGTTAAACGCTCTCGAGCCGGATCCAGAGCGTCCAGGGTATTTCAAGGGGTATAATACGGAACACGCCTGAACCCACAAGATATGCTTGTGGGATCTGCCGTACTTCAAAGACCTCCTTTGCCCACACAACATCGACGTGATGCACACTGAAAAGAATGTCGGCGAGGCCCTCTTTGGTACATTGTTCGGCATAGAGGGGAAAATGAAGGATAATCCTAAGGCCAAAGTCGATCAGGAGGATCTATGTGATAGACCGCTACAAAACATGAAACAACCAAAAGGAAAGAAGAACTGGGCGAAGCCAAAGGCATGGTTCAATCTTGGAAGGCCGGTTATGAGGGAAATACTCCTGTGGGTGAAAAAGGAGTTGATGTTCCCCGATGGGTATGCATCGAATCTAAAGAGGGGAGCGAGCCTTGAAAAATTGAAAATATTTGGTCTCAAGAGTCATGATTGGCACATATGGCTTGAGCGGGTAATGCCGGTGATGTTGCATGGCTTTATCCCTGAGGATGAATGGCTAGTACTGGTAGAGCTCAGCTATTTCTTCCGTGTTCTATGTGCGAAAGAATTATCGCCTGGCTTGCTAGAAGAAATGGAAGAGTTGGCGCCGGAGTTGATTTGCAAGTTGGAGAAGATCTTTCCACCTGGATTCTTTAATCCAATGCAGCATTTGATTTTGCATCTCCCGACCGAGGCACGATTGGGCGTTCCCATGCAGAATCGTTGGTGCTACGCAACTAAGAGGATGCAGAAGACGCTTCGAGCAAAATGTAAAAATAAACATCGAATTGAAGCATCGATGGCCGAGGCATTCATTACTGAGGAGGCAGCAAACTTCGTGATAGCACACTACAAAGCCAAAAATCGTCATTTGCATAATCCGAAGCCTCGGTACAATGTTGGCGACCCTAAAAAGGGTGGATCCAACCTCAGCCTATTCAAAGGGAAGCTCGCACCAGCCGGTGCTTATACTCCCTTATTGTTGGATAACGACGAATGGCGGACCATTACGTTGTATATCTTGAACAATCTAACAGAAGTGCGGCCGTACATCGAGTAAGTTCTCGGTACATTGTTTCATAACCTCTACTTCATTTGAACTACTCTTATTCCTGGATATTTGATATAGTCGATACGTCGCCAAATTCTCGTATGGAGCGGTTATCCAAAAGGATTCCGTCGAAGAGTATGAGCTTCTGGCAATGCATGGAGGCGGCTATCCTGGTTTCATCTCTTGGTTCAAACAAACGGTAATTTCCATTAGACCATTTCATTTCTTCTTCTAATTTCTGGCTAATGCAACAATCCTTTCGTATTAAACTTGTAGGCTAGTTCAGAGTCTATGGACGCCGAATTGAGACAAGTCGCTAATGGTTTTGACTATAAGGTCCATTCATTTGACAAATACGACATCAACGGGTATCGCTTTGGTACCTATGGCAAAGAGCTATCTATGGTCGACCGAAATTCTACAAATTGTTGTGTCTCTGCTATCGGCGAAGGAGATACCGAGTATTATGGAAGAGTTGAAGCAATTTGTGAACTTCTATTATCTATGGTGCAAACCCACCGAACGTTGTAGTCTTCAAATGTCATTGGTTCCAGCCGAAAGAGACTAGAAGGACTCATGAACATCTAGGGCTAGTCAAAATCAAACAAAGCACCCATTTGGATGTTCCCGATGTCTATATTACGGCTCAACAGGCAACCAAAGTTTTCTATCTACCGTGGGCCTCCAAAGTGATCCAAATCTCGAAGGTTGGGATGTCGTTTATGAAGTGCCGCCACGTGTTAGACCACCTCCCCCCAATGAAGAGGATTATGAACCTCACATTAATCCAGACACATATGAAGGAGAATTGTTCCAAGAAACACATCTTTCCAAAAAAGTTTCAAGAACCGCTCACCTCATAACATTCAAGTAGACAGCGGCAGTGAATCTGAGCCTGAGCAGGAACAAGAAGAGCCGGAACAAGAAGAGGTTACTGCTGCGGATGACCTGTCAATGCTTGACCGATTACATGCAGGAGGCCTTCCAGATGTTGATGAATTTATTGATGATGATGATGATGAGCACGTCATTACTGATAGTGATGAGGATGATGCATTTATTGACCCCGAAGCATATATAGACGATGATGATGCATTTATTAATGATGACGATGAAGATTAATATTATAGTTCATGTGAGGTATTCCATTATTATTATATACATATATATTATTAATAGTTCAAGTTTTAACCTAGCTAGCTCTAAAATGAGCTATACTTAGCATTTATTCCTCCAAAATGAATTTTTTTGCTTAGCTAGCTCAAAAATGACATAACAACCTTAATTAGCTCAAAAATGACTTTAACCTAGGATAGCTCTAAAATGAGCTATACTTATTCCTCTAAAATGAATTTATATACATATTATTATTCATGTCAGGTATTCGTTTTTTTATGTTGTACTAATTTCGTTTACTCTTTGTCATTCCAGGTGTTGACACATGGTGGGCGCGGGTCGAGAGCGCTCCGGGGCTCCTACCTCGGCGCGTGGTGGGAGGGGTAGTTCCATTCCCCCCCCATAGCCTTCGGAGAGCTCTAGATCTCAGTTTGTAGAGTCCAGCGACGGTCGCTTCTTCTTCGGCCGGGAGAGGTCGGGGGGGGGGTAAGAAGAAGGAGAAGGCTGCTAGAGGTGGACGTGGCGTCGGGAGAGGTAGGAAGGCTGCTACGCCTTCCTCGCCGCCACCCCCAGCTGAGTCACCCGACCACAGGGCTGCTCTGTCTGAGATCGAGCCATCTGAGGTGGACCCGTCTCGAACTCCACTCCACGAGCCTCCGACCGACGAGCCTATGGCAGACACGCCTACGGCCGACGAGCCTCGGGCCGCCGAGCCTCGGGCTGCCGAGTCTTCGCCCCACGAGACTCCGGAGCTCAGACGGGGTCACGCTGAGTCGGAGCCGAGCCCATGGGAGGACTGGACGGAGTCGAGTGCACATGGTTGTGTTCAGGGTGGAGACTATAGTCCTGATAGCTATAGCGAGGGTGAGTGGGTTGAGGGGCGCAAAGTCTACCAGCGTGGTCGTACAAAGCTCCCGCCCACCCCGGCGACCCCCGACCAGAGGTGGTTGATTGCGCCTAACGGGGAGAAGTAAGTGCATTTACTCTTTTTTTAACCTTTTTGCTTGACGTTTCTTCGAATATCTAATGCCTTGGCCTTGTCATACTGCAGTTCTTGGACACACGAAGATGGTGTCCGCAGGCCCAACACTGTCCTTGGTGTGATTTGTCGCCAGTGCTTCCCGGGGTGGGTCACATTGCCCGGTGAGGGCCGGGTTCCAGAGCTAGGAATGACCTGGGAGCACTACTTGGCTACCCCGGCCTCGCCGGAGCATAGGGTCGGCGACGTCGAGTGCGATATGGTGGCCGACATTGTGATCGCCATGTTTTGGGTAATTTCTCCTTTGCCATTTATGTTGTGTTTTCTTCTTTGATTGCATACCTTCTACATGTGTTTTCTTGTTTGATTGTAGACCTTCTAATCCGTGTTTTCTTGTTTGATTGCAGACCTTCTACAGGTATGCTGAGGGACAGGAGAAGGCCGCGGTTCGGGTTATCGACGCCGAGTGCAGGCGCCTACTTGGAAACTTTCGGCACGAGGCTCGGACGCAGGCTGTTCGAGACTACTTAGCACAAACTGGTATTAGGAGGAGAAAAGAGAAGTGCCGGGACAAGTATCTGAGTAAGGAGAAGTACATGAAGGTAATTACCTATTCTTAAGGCCTTGTACTTAGTTTCCTTGATTTGATTCGTAGGCATAGCACTCAAATTTCTCTTGCTTAACTTAGGTGCCTCCGAGATGGTGTGCGGACAAGATGGACTGCTAGGAGGTGTTGGTGGATGAGTGGTGCTCTCCTCAATGGCGCTTCGCCCACAACATAGCAAAGGCGAAGCGTTTCAAAATGAAAGGTGCGCCACACCATCTAGGCAGCGTCGACCTACATGGGTACGGGAAAAACTGGGTATGTGTGGTTTGCTTCATGATTCATGCAAATTCATTCATTGTGCTAGCTTGAGTCCTTAACTAATACTCCGTTCCTCTCTTTTAGTCAAAACACAACAAGGCTCCAGTGCCAGAGCTGTTCGACCTCTATGGCATGTCCAATATTGCACCATACAAGAAGGCCAAGGCATTATCTGAGTCTGACCTCAAAAATTCAAAGAACTTCAGCAACGAGGCCTCCCACCACAAGATGGTGCAGTACGTTAAGCAGGGGAAGGCGAGGAAAGGGCCGGACTTTAACCCGAGCCGACCTCTTGATCCAGAGCCGGTGATGATATCTGGTGGCGGGAGGTCCCATGGCTCGTTAGCCATTGGTAATGGACTGATACGTTGTAGTAGCACTCTCCCGCAGATCAAGAAGCGCCAGACCAGCTCTGATCCTGAGATACCGCCTTGTTTATGACCAGTGGAAATCGAATTCCAGGTTTGTTATACGGACTCAGTAGCCTTTCCTCCATTACATTGTGTTTGCGGCCGTCGATGATTACAATGCTAACGAGTGGTGTTGCAGGCTGCTATTGAGGCAGAGAGAGTGAAGACCTAGGCTTCTTTTGAGGAGAGGGACCGGCAGTTGGCGGAGAGGGACCGGCGGGCGGCGGAGAGGGACAGGGAGAATGAGGAGAGGACGGCTAGGCTGTTGGAGGAGGAGAGGAACCGGAACGACTCGGCTAACCGGGCCATGTACGAGCTCTTCGTGGTAAGTTTCTTCTGCATATTAGCTAAATCATGCATGCAATGTTCCTTTCATTAGTAACTAATAAGACTGACTTGTCAAAACCAAATGTGCAGTCCATGTGCGAGAAGATCGGCCAGACCCCTCCGCTGATGCCAGTCATTGCTCCGGCGGGCACGGTGAGTTTCATTTGAACGGTCATTAGTTACTAGTCTTCACATTTGAGTTGCATCATGCTAACGATACATTGGAAATAATCTTTGGTGCAGCGTAACTCCCGACAAGCATCGACCGATCCTTCTCCATCTGCCACTGGCGCGACCGGTCGTACACCTACACCTACACCTACACCTCCGTGATGACGGTAAGTTTCCCAACTGTTTTGCTTAATAGAGTTTTGTTGTGATGCCATGTTGTATCTACACATATCGTGCATAATGTGTGTATGTTTGAAATGCATTGTATGTGTGGGATTCGACACCTAGTCGTGTGCCTTTGGTAGCCTTCTATACAGGGAAATGCCTCCTAGTGCTTCCACTGAGCCATGGTAGTTCGCTACTGCTCCGGAACACATGGATTGACCGGCATGTGTCCTTCTTTTCTCCTGTGTCTGTCCCTACAGGGAAATGTCACGCGGTGTATCACCGAAGTCCTTGTAGCTTGCTACGACTTGGTTGCACTCGCTGATGACCGACATGTGCATTGCTGGGTCATGTATGCCTGTCCCTGTACGTTTGTGCCACCTTGGTTCTATGACTAGTCATGTCGGCCCGGGTTCTCTGCCATATGGATACTAGCGACATAATCATATACTTAGCATTTTTTCCTCCAAAATGACTCAATATGCTTAGCTAGCTCAAAAATGACATAATAAGCTTAATTAGCTCCAAAATGACATATTTAACCTAGGATAGCTCTAAAATGACTTATACTTAGCATTTTCCCTCCAAAATGACTTAATATGCTTAGCTAGCTTAAAAATGTCATATTTAACCTAAGATAGCTCTAAAATGACCTATACTTAGCATCTTTTCCTCCAAAATGACTTAATATGCTTAGCTAGATCTAAAATGATATAATATGCTTAAGAAATGACATATTTTAGGTGCCAAATGACTTCATATGCTTAGCTAGCTCCAAAATTACATAATAACCTTACTTAGCTTTAAAATGACCTATTCAACCTAGGCTAGCTCTAAAATGACCTATACTTAGCATTTTTTCCTCCAAAATGACTTAATATGCTTAGCTAGCTCAAAAATTACATAATAAGCTTAATTAGCTCCAAAATGACCTATTTAACCTAGGATACCTCTAAAATGACCTATAGTTAGCATTTTTTCCCCTCCAAAATGACTTAATATGCTTAGCTAGCTTCAAAATGACCTATACTTAGAATCTTTTCCTCCAAAATTAGTTAATATGCTTAACTAGCTCTAAAATGACATAATATGCTTAAGAAATGACATAGTTTAGCTCCTAAATGACTTCACATGCTTAGCTAGCTCCAAAATGACATAATAAGCTGAATTAGCTCCAAAATGACATATTTAACCTGGGATAGCTCTAAAATGACCTATACTTAGCATTTTTCCTCCAAAATGACTTAATTTGCTTCGCTAGCTTAAAAATGACCAATTTAACCTAGGATAGCTCTAAAATGACCTATACCTAGCATCTTTTCCTCCAAAATGACTTAATATGCTTAGCTAGCTCTAAAATGATATAGTATGCTTAAGAAATGACATATTTTAGGTCCTAAATGACTTCATATGCTTAGCTAGCTCCAAAATGACATAATAACCTTACTTAGCTTCAAAATGACCTATTCAACCTAGGTTAGCTCTAAAATGACCTATACTTAGCATTTTTCCTCCAAAATGACTTAATATGCTTAGGTAGCTCAAAAATTACATAATAAGCTTAATTAGCTCCAAAATGACCTATTTATCCTAGGATAGCTCTAAAATGACCTATACTTAGCATTTGTTCCTCCAAAATGACTTAATATGCTTAGCTAGCTTCAAAATGACCTATACTTAGAATATTTTCCTCCAAAATTAGTTAATATGCTTAACTAGCTCTAAAATGACATAATATGCTTAAGAAATGACATAGTTTATCTCCTAAATGACTTCACATGCTTAGCTAGCTCCAAAATGACATAATAAGCTTAATTAGCTCCAAAATGACATATTTAACCTAGGATAGCTCTAAAATGACCTATACTTAGCATTTTTTCCTCCAAAATGACTTAATATGCTTAGCTAGCTTAAAAATGACCTATTTAACCAAGGATAGCTCTAAAATGACCAATACTTAGCATCTTTTCCTCCAAAATGACTTAATATGCTTAGCTAACTCTAAAATGACATAATATGCTTAAGAAATGAGATATTTTAGCTCCTAAATGACTTCACATGCTTAGCTAGCTCCAAAATGACATAATAAACTTACTTAGCTCTAGAATGACCTTAGCATGTTTTACACCAAAATGACTTAGTATGCTTAGCTAGCTCAAAAATGACATAATGACCATACTTAGATCCAAAATGACCTATTTTACAGATATAAGTTGCATCATAATAATCTTCACATTTTAGTTGCATCATAATAATCTTCTTCTTCTAGTCTTCTTCTTCTAACTTTCTTCTTTCCCATTTTACAGATTTGCTTAAGATCATGGAAGCTTGGGTTGATGGAGTGCTTGTATTTAGTTTTTGTTTTGACCTTGTGAAACTTGCTACCTATGAATGAAACTGTGTAATATTGATGAAACTATGTATATGTACGGATGAAACTTGCTACTATTGGTAACATGTGTTGGATACATATGTGTTCATGACTATTGGTAATATGTGTTGAATATGCTATATTGGTCATATAAATATATTTGTGTTTGATTTCTGTGAAAATGAATTGATATAAGAAAAAACAAAATTAAATGGGGCAATATAGTCACTTTGCCATCTGCTGGCAGATGGCAAAGAGCTTTGCCATCAGCTAGCAGATGGCAAAGAGGCCACGTGTCATCTACATGTAACATTTGGGCTGGCCTATTTGGGCTCTTTGCCATCTAACAACAGATGGCTAACCTCTTTGCCATCTGCTGGCAGACGGCAAAGCATGCAGCCTTTGCCATCTGCTGCCAGACGACAAAGCATTCAGCCTTTGCCATCTGCTGGCAGACGGCAAAGAGCCTGCAGCCTTTGCCATCTGCTAGCAGATGGCAAAGTATGCCGTTAGCCTTCTAACGGGGCTAACCCCGTTAAGAGGCTTTGCCATCTGCCAATAGTTGGCAAAGACACATGCTCTTTGCCATCAGCCAGCAGATGGCAAAGAAGCCTTTACCGGTAGGGTTTCAGACAAACTGTTTGCCATCTGCTGGAAGATGGCAAAGCCTTTGCCATCCGCCGACCATGCCTTTGCCATCTGCCATGGCAGATGGCAAAGTGCCAGATTCCAGTAGTGTAAGCAGTTGAAATAATCTGAGAAAGCACTTAACAGTGTGGCCTCGTATAAACTACGAAGACAGTCTTGTGATGAAGTTGAGAGGAAAGTTAAGGGCTCAAATGAAATAGGCATGCATTTCTTTACGATAGTACAGCAGGCACTGCTGACATATTGGCCAACTCGGGTATAACGTAACAACAAACAAGCATTCAAATCAAGCAATACAACAAAGCAGACAACTGAACTATTTGTAATTTGGTAGGATTACACATTGAGGGCACAAGCCAAGAAAGTAGCCCACTCGCATTACATTTAACATGTACTAAAACACACCGGCTTACCATATGTTGCTGTGAAGCCTAGCTGCTGTTGCAATGTTCTTTGAAGATATCGTCAGCATCCCGTGGTTGCAAATCTAGTTGTTGTAGTTTATTCTGCACCATCTATTTAGGTAAAATTAACTTTAATCGCATGCACTAGTCCTAATTGATCATCAATGGTTCATCTAAACTAATGAAAGAAGGGTGTGTGCATACATGACAATATATCTGCTTCCCTCTATTTTATGCTTTTTCGAGGTGCCAGCACCAAAAGAACAAATATTTTGCTTGATGGGGTTGGCAGCTCCATAATTAATAGAAGCATCAAATTAGTCATGCAACTTGGGAAGATCAAGAACACACAAACAAGTAATGCACAGAGGCTCGGAGCAGTGATGTAATAGTTAGCATCAGAAAATGTAGGGTAAAATGAACAAAAAGCAGCAGAACCACATGCTAGTTTGCTGATGTGTAATTAAGCATAAAGATAATTAAGCAGTCTGATGGAACCAACAGGTGGCATCAGAACAAAACTAAATCATATTAACTATATGTGCACTGGTATGTAATTTAACACATGTAACATGGTCACTGCCAGAAGTATGGCCCTACGGGTGCAAGCAGAATAACGCGTCTCATGAAAAACTAAATGATGCCCTGAAGAAATTCAAAGGTGCGGTGCTTATGCTAGGAAAGTGAACGTAGGCGCCGGCTGTTGGATAATAGTACCTGATTCTCGGCGGCGTATGGGTATCGTTGTCATACTTGATAGCTAATGACCGTCAATGGTGCTAGTGTTGCGGTTGAGTTTGGGCCGGCTGTCGCCGTCGCTGAAGCTGCTCCGGTGCTACGGTTGCGGTGCCTATCGACATACAAGAAAGCTCATCTGTGGTAAGTGAACAGTTGCACGATAAAGAGAAAAACCGAAGGAGTACAAATCGAAATAACCTGATGAGGCTACGGCGTTGGTAAAGCAGGGCCGGTGGAGTTGAATATGGCATCCGTGGAGTGGGTCCGATGCAGTGGACAAAGGCTTTGGCGGCACGTTGTATAGTGCTTTCGGTGAGGCACATCTGTTGCATTGGACGAGGGCTTGTATGAAGGACCAGCGAAGGGGCGGACGAGGGAGTTAGTGAAGGGCCTACGCTGTGGTGGAGGGCGCCGGTTAAGAAGATCCGGTGCGGTGGACCATGATGGCGGTCAAGGTGATCTGGAGCGGTGGACAAGCCAGTCGCTGAAGCGGCTCCGGTGAAGTGGTGAGTTGACAGTTGGGGGTTCCAAGGTGCGGCAGGTAGATCGGCGGGGTGTGAGGTCCACTGCTGCGGCGGAGGACTAGATTCGGCGGCTTGCCGTGGTTGGGGGGTCGGGGAGGGGAAGGGGAGTGGCTCTGGGGAAGAATGTTGGGGGCAAAGAGGGGAAAACAATGGAGTTACCAAAGCAGCCCTTTTTTGTTCATGTGGCAGGGGGAAAACAGGAATATCGGAGGGCTAAACTTTCAGGCGCGTGATATTTCGATGTGAGCGGGAAGTTTGAAAGCTATTGGCGCCTAAAATTATAAGTATTCTGCTCTCGTACGGCCGACTATGATATCATGGCCGACAATTTGTCTGTTTTGCATGCAAAAAAAGTGCAAGTTTTGAAAATCAATGTCTCCAACTCGAAACTTAGATTGTCCATTCAATTCAAATATGGATCATTGAGCTACTACAAGCAAATACCATCATACAGTCCAATTCAAATGAAACTCCAAATGTGTTTATCCTAAATATGATGACAAAAGCAAAAATGTGTATGTGTATGAATAAAGTGGATGATTCTAAAGTTTGAACATGCCCGTATGTGTATATCTCTAGGTTTGATATATGAATTTGAAATCATGAAATCCCGGCTTAAAAAATGTACCTCCGTTTAAATGAATTACAAAAGCTAATGATGGAGTCGAATTCCAAAATTCCAATCTTAGTTTTGTAATTCTGGTACATCAAGGTATATCACGCATGTTCAAAAGTATCGTTATCTCATACTACAAACTGTGAAACAAATGGATCAACCATGAGTGCACAATATCTCAATTACGCTAAAGTCCATCAAATATAGACACCTCACTCTTTATCTGAAGTCAACCCCCCCACCACCACCACCACACACACACACACATAGAGAAGTCGTTCTCTCCCCCAAACACCAACACACGAGTACATTAACACCCCTCTCTCTTGTAAAGTCCGGACCCCAACATAGGTCTCTATCACTTTGTCTCTCGGGCATGCACACATCTTTTCCCTCACTCTTTAGGTCTCCTGCTATCTATCTTACCCAAGCACATGCACTATGTAGTGTGTATATTTGCCATACACACAAAACGTCGCCCCCAAACGTCTATCTTCCTAGTTATGTGGTTCTCGCGCACTCACCTCACACACCACCCCCACTTCAAACAAGCACACTTTGTCTCCTTGTGCACCACTCTCCTCTTTCTATCTCTCCCACATGCGGACCCGCCCCAGCTCCTTCCCTGCATACATATATGTCGTGACTCTTTGCATAGCTCCCTAATGTATAATCGTTCTCGATTTCGCACATTGTTCTCTACACCATCTATTCTAGATCTCTCATGAAGTCCCTATCACACACACGTTGACTCGCTTCCCTTGCATCTCCATTCATAGGCCAATTTCGGACAACATCAATATTGTCTCCCTATCTATACGCCATTTATGGACACAAACGACCCCTCTCGCCCCCTCTCTTCCTCTCTCTCTCTCTCCGTCGCTATCTCTCTCTTTCTCTCCCTCTCACACCCCTCTCCCACACACACACTCGATGTCTCTTCCAAATAGTCTGCTCCCCCAGCCCGCACCCGTGCTATCCTGCTACTACACATGTCACACCATTCCCCCTTCCCTTATACTAGGTTTACATCATCAGTAGTCTCTCTACTCCACGTACACTCTCTCCCTCTCACAAACAAACGCGTGCACAAACACACACAAACACGCACACACACCCATTTATCTGGATCCTCATCTCTCCCCATGTCTGCATGTGTATCTCACACACTCACTCTCTAATTATGTATATGTGTCTCCACATTACACAACACGAAGCCCCATGTACATGTCTCTCTCTATCCTCCACACACATAGACACAAAGAATCTGTTATCATTGCCTCAGTCTCTAACATATCACACACGCACACTCTCTCTCTCTCTCTCTCTCTCTCTCTCTCGCAAACACGCTCATCAAGGGTTTCCCCGTGAATAACTTACTGTCTATTCATCAACAGTCGTGGTAGTACGGCGAACACGAGATATGAAAAAGAATAAATCTACACGTGCTTAGACCACCTAGTATGACTACTAGGACTAGAGCAAGCCAAAAAGCGCGCCGCCGTCACCCCCTCCTTGTGGGCGACAGGAAAATCTTTGTTTTACACAGTTGAGAAGTCATTGTGCTAAGGCCCCACATGCCGAGGCATTGAATAGAACGTAGATGCTAGTTTACGGAAGCAAGTATCGATAATACGTTTGTATCTCCATACTTATATTTCTTCTCTTATAAAAAACCGAGGTGGTGATGATGGTACGTGTGCCATCTTGCAATATAGATCGTCCGATCTATATCTGACGGATGGAAATTAAACTAAAAGATACCCGCACCCCTCTCCACATTTGTAGACAAGGACTTCCCTCGTTCATCCCTATCTCCAACAAACCTCATTGTTGAGCAATTAAGAAAGGAAGCCTCTTGACCAAACTGGCCTGGTGGCCGCTGCCGGTGTCGTCAATCCCCATGCCTCCGTTCAGTCCGACCACCAGCCACCACCACACCCCACTTTTCTTCACCTTATCTCATATTTCCCGAGATATCATTAGTTTTTACACATGGGATTACTCCCGCAAGGGTCAATCACGACAAGTGTTTTATAAAAAAATGCATCTTGATGTTCCGTGCAATGCACTGATCTTGCTAGTACTCCTACACAAGACTAAGTTGGAGATGCTGGTGTGTCTGCCATCCGTCATTTCTGACCATTAGATCTACATCTAACGATTGTGAGGTAAGTTGTTGCCTTTTCTCACCAACATCCCACTTGTCTACCAATTTGCACAAAAACCCATAATTAGTATCTTAAAACCAACCACATCCCTCCCTGACCTCACCAAAGCAGCCCAAGGATTATATTCTAATTGAAACATATGTATATCAAAATTAGAGTGTTTTGTACCAAGTTTGTGAATAAGTATTATTCTAATTATGATTCCTTGCAACGGACATGAACATTGCTAGTATTTCCAACCATTCATTTTTTCCTAGTATTCCATAGTTTCGAGTTTTCCATCAAGATATTGGTCACTCATGGTTGATATTTACTTTCAATCATGTACACATATGCACTATGTAACTAGCCTTGCTTATTGGCTTCCAAAGCTTAACTTTCACTCCTACTTACAATATGTAGAGTATTTAACAAAAAACCACCACTTTCAACCAGCCCTAGGAAGAATCTATTGTACAAAAATAGCAAAAAATACCCAAAATTTCTTAATCCACGCCAAAAACTACTACCTCGTACTCATACCGATTAGGTTCGTTTAAACCCATTTATGACAGGGTTGGCCCACATGTCTGTGTTGACGAGGCAGCTTAAACCAACACATTTTGTTTGACCGTTGACACGAGGGACCCACATCTGACCTTCTATCATGTTATTACCCCTCAAATCATTATTTTTCCTGAACATTACTTCAAACAGTACTGATGCGTGTTCGTCGGTGGCGCCGGTGATGAGCGAGTTGGCCGCTGCTCCGCCGGACGGACCGGACGCCGCGCTGGCCTCCGCAGGGGTTGGCAGGCTGGCCCGAGCGTAACTCATGAGCGAGCAAGCCACCGCGCTGGCCTTCGCTCGAGCCATATGGCTGGCCTGAGCGCGGCACGCGCGAGCAAGCCGCCGCGCTGCCGTGCCAATCTAGCTAGCAAACCTAGCAGACAAGCAGCTGGATGGAGCTATCTTGGCTAGCTAGCGGCCGTGAGTGCCGGATGGAGCTGGCATCCGGGCTGCCGCAACATGGGCTCCGCACCTCCGGCGGTTTTGACCTCGCCTTCTGCCGGCGGCGGTAGCTGCGTCCCATGGTCGAGGATGACTAGGTGGATGGGCCGGAGGTAGGAGGTCACTCGAGGATTTTTGTTGGTAAGAGCATGTACAATGGTTGATAAGGTAGTCTTATCTTAAGTCTGCCACGTATGCAAGTGGTAGTAGTTTGTTGGCATTTTAGTGGTTTCTTGCATTATTAGGGGTTTCTTGTAAGGAACAATGTACGTACTACTAGAGACAAAAGGCGATTCTAGGTTGCGTTGTACTCCAACGAGTACTACTAGTGGTCGCGGGAGTGTATACCTCGTTTTGTGGGTTCGATCCCGGCCGAACGCATGACGGCCTTTTAAAAAAATACTACTACTACACTTCGCTGCGAGCCATATTTTACACGGGTAGTTTGAGTTTTGAAGTTGAACAGATGTGCGGCCCCACAATCTGGGTGCACTGGACAGCCTAGCCACGTGAACGGGTTTTCCTTCCTAGCATCCCATGGCTCGCGTGCTCGCCCTAGCCGCACCTCGCTTGCAACTTCCTCATCAGCTAGTAGCATATTTAAACTAGCGCCTCCCAATTAAGCCCGAGGAGCCGGAAAAGCCTGGCGGGGCATTGGGAACTGTGCAATATGACTCCGTACGTAAAGTGCTCTACTACTACTCTGTGGCTTGTGGCATTGCACGCATGGACTTCACTCCATTATCGGCTCTACTATAAAAGAAATTCCTCTTGAAGTGTTTTTTTAAATGGAGGCAAAAGCTTTGCTTCATCTCATTCATAAAGAAGGAACTACTAACAAAGTTTGACGAGATCCATTACACCTCCACAAATGGAAGCGAAAAGCCTAGTCTCGCTGTATCAAATAACTCAAATGTTCTGCCCCCGCAGTAACCGTCGCTGATAAACTGGCTGCTAGTGTGTGCGTGAGAGGAGCGGTTGAGTAGGACAGCTACTCCTACGTGAGAGGAGCAGCTGAATATAGCACTGAGAGTACCCACTAGGCCACTACGCAGGTGTACTTCCCCTGAATTGATAGTACAACGATGGTTCTAGAGAACAGTAGTACCCTCCACTTCCAACTGTAGCTCCTTGGCCCTGAGATTCAAGATTTCAAAACTGGTGCACTATACTAGACTAGACTAGAAGTACAGTACATCGCACTACTAGTTGAGAAAAGCAGTACTGGTACTGCTACAGTATGAGTACGTACTCCTCCGTCACATAATGTAAGACGTTTTTTGACACTAGTTGGCGTGTACAAAAAATGGCAAAAACATACCCAAAATTTCTTAATCCACGCCAAAAACTACTACCTAGTGCCAAAAATTTCTTACGAGTGCTATTATTTACAGTATAATGCAATCCCATAATGTTCCATAATGCTAGTACTAGTAGTAAATAATAGCCTCACCCCTTTGCTGAGGAACGATCTACAGTTGGAAGGGACGAGGCCCTGCGGTTACTACGCTCTTATCTCCTCCTCGCCAGTTCCCCTCCCCCCGAAGAGAAGGCAGTTCGTCGCTGCTCCCATGGATTCACTAGGCGGTTCTCCTCCTTGTCGGGGCTGGGAGATCTTGGACGACGATCCTCTGGGAGAAATCGCACGCTGCTCCGACGTCCTCACCGCCGCAAGACTCGGTGCTTCCTGCACCAACTTTTTGAAGACGCTGCTTAAACAGGCTTGGGAAAAGGCCATGCTTGTTGGTCTTCCATGCGTCCTCGAGGAGAAGGTTCTTCTATGGGACAATCCTTCGAACAGTCCATCGCTCCCTGGCCATTGTTGCACGCTGACTCCGCTAGAGTTGCCGACGTTGAGAGGTAGTCGGATTTTATCCGATGAGCAGGTCAGTAATGGAGTTTGATCATGTAGTACTTAGTTATTCCATTTCCATCCCGTAATTTCTCCGCTGCCCACTGTTTTATATATAGGTCTGGGTCGGTGCCAACAAAGATTAGCTTGCATACCTCCGGCCAGATACCACCATCATTTTGCACAACATCCACAACTGTGCGGCCGTTCCGGTAGACCCCTTCTCCACCATTGGGATCGGCCTTCCGGACTGGCTGGGCTTGAATATGTATGATGATGCCTACATGAGATTGAAGAAGATAGCAATTGCGGACCCGCCGACAAAGGAATGCGGCTATGATGATTACTATCTCATCGTGGTGTTCGACATAAGGATTGCAATCAAAGCAAGACGCAGTAACGGCAGAGGCTGGCGCATGTTGGCGACGACAGATTTGTACCCCTACACGTTTGAAGACGCCGTGCGCCATCTAGGACGCATCTTCATGGTGACAAGCCAGGGGACTTGTTTCATCTGGTTGCCATCCTACAGTACGTGGGATTACAAATGGAATGCACAAACCATCATTTGCATCCCTAACGGTACTCCATTATTTTCCAGGGACCAGTCATCCCCCGATCAAAATAAGATCGCCGATCCTGGATGTGCATTTGCATCCGCGATTCGGTCTAACCTGGAACCTTGTAGCTGACTTTGGCATATTGGGATCAACTATCTTAGTAGTTGTTACCCATGGTACCACTGATGTGCAACATGGTCACACAATCTACCACGATCGGACCGTCACCATCTACCCAGGTATTCCATTTTTTAAACCCTCTCGCCTTCTCTTTCATTGTTGTACTAGTAGTATACTTAGTAGTACTAGTAGGAGTACTTTTTACCTTGGAGGACACGTATAGCTAGCTAGGCCCTTGAAGACTTGAACCCACTAGCTGCCAATATTTTTTTTCCATGTCTTACTATCTCATCCATGTAGCCAAGAGTGTCTATATATAATAAGCCGGTTATTTTACTTCCTCATACCGGAGTAGTACTATTTGGTGCACAGTATTACTGACTGCCATATTTGAGCACAACATTATTATGCATGGACCTTGACTATGTACGTCACCATGTGTCCAGATCTGGGATGTCGCGTGTACCAGATGAACGACACCGAGTTCGACCCCCCGTGATGCTACGTGGGTGCCGAGGAACACTCTTGGAGAGTACTCGCTTTTCATCGGGGACAACTACCCCATTGTGAAGCGGATGCCACCTTCCGTGCACGACGCGGAAGGCCCTGCCGTTCATGAAGCATGGTTGTGTCTTCATTGCGCACCGCCGGGTGAATGACATGCTGGGACACGCTATCCCTGATTTATGCCACTTCAGCTTGGATGAGTGTCCATCGTGTGGAACCGGGCTAGAAAGCTGCGACAATGATTCCCGTTGCCCACCGCTATGGATCGTGCCATCCATGAAGAACACCTGGGACTGGAACCTGGAGGAGGACATGCATGTAGCCCATCTATAACGTGTAAGTGGAGTATGGTAATTGTGAACGGTAGCGCTGTGAATATATGTAGATAGTCGTGCACAAATTTATCACATGAATTGGAGATGAACTTGTGTGGCATACTAGCATTTGTCCTTTAGAATTTATTACTAGTAAATGTGTTATGTGTAGTGCAACTTGTGTGGTTGTTGCACGGGCTCCAACACGCTCTTTGAGAAAAAAAGGTGACACAGCTTTGGATATACGTGACGTGGAGGCATCATACAGTAGCATCATTCGCTATAGTTGTAGTACACTCCTACTAGGACGACAACTCCTATAAAACCTTGTGCTTGGATCTTTGCCTCTTCGGGAGGTTCAACAGTTCGTACTCGTGTGAACCTTGCACTTGGCTCTTCATCTCTTCGGAAGGTCCAACAATGATGATACTACAGTACAATATGCTTCTGGCAATCTGACACCGATTGAACTACTCCACGTCCACCGCTAGGGCGAGGGCGAGGGAGAGGGAGAGGGAGACGGAGGGAGAGGGAGAGGGCGCTGTAGTCAAAACCCTCTCCTCGTCCTGCGAACCACCGCGCGCGTGGGCGAGGGAGAGGCGTAGTAAGCAAGCTTCTCCTCGTTTGGCGAGTTGACGGGACACATCAAAGGAGTACTAGTACTAGTAGTAGTCCACACTGCGTCCTTTCCGATTAATATGGCTTAATTTGAAACGAGAAAATATACTGGCAGTCAACGTATGTAACAATACGCTCTTTACGGTCACTATATATAGTTTTGCGGCGATTATACGATCACTAGCTCATCGTAGAGCACCGTATTGCACCCTACTGACCGGCCACATAGTCGATGTGGCACTTTGTTGACTGGTTAAATTGTCACCTGGTTTCTGGGCCCCACCTGTCAGTTGGCAGAGCAAAGGAATCAGTTAAACAAAACGTTATGCAGGCGCGACACGAGTCCAACCCTTGCGCGCGAATCGCCCTGGCTGTGTATGTGAGTGCATGCACGTGTCCTCCCTCGGTCTTCCAACAAAGAGTGTACATCGGCTACAAAACAAAGAGTGTGGTACACAGTGTACATCTACACTTCCAATGCATTTAGCCTTTAATCTAAATCGATATTGATTAACTAATGCACCAACTTGTGCTGTAGGTATAGGCCACATGTCTATCGTTAATTACAGCATGCAACGGCCTTCATTTAATCTTCTTATTCAATGGTCGCATGCACACATACGTCTGCTACTTTTGGGCGTTAATTATGCCCTGGTCAATGTGTAAATGTCTAAATGTACAGTCTTTCACGGACATAGGGAGTAGGTTGAGCACTTGAGCGTGAGTTTTGTGTGTTGCGTCGTGTGCTGTGTGCCGCATGGGTGCGTGAGTGTTGCGTGCGTCCATGTGTATGTGTGAGTGTTGCATGTTGCATGCATGCATGCATGCATGCATGCATGCATGGGGCTTACTCCCTGCCATTGACATGTTCATATTTCAAGCTTCCTCTGTTCCCTCCATATTTTGATACTCCCTATGTTCCCAAATAGTACGGAGTAAAAGCCTCCCTCTATTCCCAAATATGGAGTATTGGTCTTTCTACAGATTTCAACAAGTGACTAGGTACGGAGCAAAATGAATGAATTGAGCGTAGAGGCATAGGGATACTATAGAAAGGAAGTCCTCGCGACCCATTATTCCCCATCTTGGTCAGAGAGAACTATTCAACTAGTCTTCACAGTGAAGTGACAATACACGCTGCGGCAGATGGGACACGCAATTAATAAGCTAAACCAGCGTGTTGTTGTTACTAAATCAGCCTTACCCAGTACTGCCATCATGTTTGCTAGTAGAGCACGCTTCCGCAAATACGTCTACGCACCTCTGTCCTCCATTAACTGACATAAGGGCCCTCTTGTGGTAGACCCACATGTCATCGGTGTAACTATTTACACTCCGAAGGACGGTATATCCTGGTAGTAGTACTAGTAGAATTGACATTTAATGCACTTTCTTCCCCGTCTTCCACTCTTCTTCCTCCTCTCTTCTTCTTCCTCCTCTCTTCCCCATCATCGTCCGCACACTATTTACCCCCGCTCACTGCTCGCCCGCCCGCGCCATCTTCCTTGGTAGCTCACGCGTACCATATCCCCCCGCTCACTGCTCGGCCACATGAGGAGAAGCTTCTTCGCTCGCCCGCCCGAATCCACTTCCCCGCTGGCTCGCAGGCACCGAACACCCCAATGGAAGAACCGACTAACACGCAGAGCCGCGATTGGAATTCCCTCCCCGATGTTCTCTTGGAGCAGATATGTAGTCGTATGGACCTACTCACCACCGTCCGTCTGGCCGCATGCTTGGTGTCTTTGTACCGTCTACTCGTCTGCAACCAGCCAGCTCTTTTCATGACACCCTGCTTGCTGATGCCCGATCCTCGCAGGTGGCCCAGACACCGACTTGATGATCCTACGAAGGTTGCCGTGGTGCCCCTCGACATGCTACCACTACCCGTCCACCTGTCCTTCATGCGCGACCACTACTGGGCGGGCATGAAGGCCAACTGGATCCTCGTCATCCACCACACCGGTAGTCCATGGCGTCTCGTGGATATCTACACCCAGCGAGAGATCACCCTTCCATTGTTGGATACCGCCGACATCGAGCCTCGCGGCCCGCCGGACACTCCTGCCTACTACGCACGAGACGCGTCAAGCTTTTGGCTCGACCTCTGTTTGTAAAAAGTTGTAATCTGCGAAGTGCCCACACCATCTGAAGACTACATGGATTACAAGCTCATTGCCTTAATCAACATGGGATTAGTCTATCTGGAATCGGCCACCATACATGGTTATGGCTCATCATCAATCCTGTTGAGGCAACATTTCTGTCTAATGCTATAGTGCATGATGGCATCGTTTACGCAGTCGACGCACATATTGGCTGCGTATACTGGTGGAATCTATCATCGTGTAATTGTTCTATCTCATCTCATCTTTACCTTATGAATACGAGTGCCTGTTCATTTGTTACAAATTTAGAATGCATAGCATGTCTATAACCACATCATTGCTATGTGTTCCTCTCATTTCCTAGATTTTTATGACCACACATGTTATTGTTAGAGTTGATATGAGAACAATTGGCATCTAATGATTGTTAGGATACATATTATGAGCATAACATCATGATTGCTATATGTTACTCTCGTTTACAAGATTTTTATAACAACGCATGTTATTGCTTAGAGTTGATATGAGAACAGTAGTAGTAAGTGCTATTGTAGAATATGAGTGGGCGCTGTCGTAGCTGTTTTCCTCTCATTGTTACATGATGTTTGAACCATGACATGTTGCTATATGAAAGCCATTGACTTATTTTTTTAACTTGGGGTATGATTATGACCACGGCATTGCAATTCTCTGTCTATGATATGTGTCACTGTTATAATAATCTTAATTCCACACATACTCTGAACATGATTGTTTATTTTTGTCCTTTTGGTCTCCAATTTGAATTGTTGCAGCAGACGCAAATGCGCTGGCCTTCATGATTCCAGGACCTGGAATCATACCAGGCGATGGGTGGTGGTTTATCGCTCGTTTAGCTGACGGCGGTCATTTGATGCTCATTCGCACATACCAAATTGACCAAACCATTACATCAAACCACATGCAGTACAATGCGTGGGGCATTCGTGACATTGATGGCTATGGCTGCTTCGTGTTCGAGAAAGATCCCAACTCCGTTGGGCCAGGCATATTCAACTGGAGGCGGGTTTACAGCCTCGGCAACCACTCCTTGTTCCTCGGGCTCAATTATCCGATCATCCAACCAATCATCGATCATATCACCGGCGATGATGTCTGTGCTATGCAACTTCCATTCGCGAGGGGGGAGCTGTGTTTACACATCATACCATGGGTTTCATGAATCACCATATCCAGAGATTCGTCGACATAGCTTGTTGCTAGGTAAGCTTCAGTGTGTGAAAGGCATCAAGCTTCCATGCGATGGATGGCTTTTGCAAACCCGACATGCGGCGATGTGGTTCATGCCAACAACAAATATGCACAACTTGATTCGTGCTGATATCTAGACTGAGCCATGTATTCTGCTGCTGTAGCACGACCCTCTTTTGTTGGATATTATGTACTGTTGTTAGTTTGAAGCACTCCTCTCGTTTGAAGGATAGATACCTTCCTAGGATCAAGTGCATCCTAACTCACCTGCGTAGGATGTACTGATAATGATGATGGAGATGCTGTGCAGAAGCCATATATATATCAGTTAGGCTTCAAGTGCGTACTTGTTAGTTAAACCTATGTATAAATTGTGACACTAAATACGACTAGTAAGTAGTATAGTAGCAGTACTAGTATACGTCGGTAAAATTATTCATCATGTCCACACATTGAATTGACGTGACAACACGCTGTGCGTGAGGTGACACAAGAATCCCGGCGGCGTGTTCGGGTATTCTGGACTTCAGATTTGGAGTACCACTTATCTGTCAAAATCTTTCATCATTCACTTAAAACAGTCGATTGATCATACATTGAGTACCATATAACTAGAATTAACGATGTAAGTCGAAGAAGGATTGGCCGGTGCTGCCGGCTGGCCTCAAGTTCGATCCCACGGATCAGGAGCTGATCGAGCACCTTGAGGCCAAAGTGAGTGCTGACAGCGCGAGATTTCAGTCTCTCATCGATTTGTTCATACCAACCATCGACAGCGAGCACAACATATGCTACACCCAACCTTAGAAACTTCCAGTTAAGACACCGATCGGCCGTCTACTTGCACAAACATATTCCTTTGTTTATAGCTCTATTTTTCTTTTTAGACGCAGACCTGGTGAAGCAATTACAATTTGACAGTAAATAAAAAGTGAAACAAGTGACTGCAACATGCCAAAGATGTTATGAAAATGCCAACTACGTACACTAAAACATGTATTCCACAATACTGTAGGTATCACACTGAGTGGCCTAAGGAAGCAATTCTTCCAGCGCAATTCTAGGGCGTTGAAAAGGGGCACGTGGATGCGTCGCAAGATACAGTCGGAGTGCGGCATGCACGCGATGTGGCACAAGACCGGCAATACCTTGCCGGTGATGGTCAACGGCCGGTAGACGGGCAGCAAAAAAGGTTCTGGTGCTGCACACCAACAAGAACTTTGACCAGCAGAGGACCAACAGGGTGATGCACCAGTACCACCTCGGGGACCTGGAGCAAGAGAAGGAGCGGGAACTAGTCCTCTACAAGATTTTCTACCAAACGAACACTAGGGCCAGGAGTAAAAAGATTATAAGTTAGTTAGGTATTGGTAGTTGTACTACCTTGTCGTCCGCAAGTTGGTATTGTTGTTAACGATCTTTTGGTATGAACTTGCATTTGCTTCCAACCATCATGCCGAGGGTCGGTGTGGATATAAAGCCGAATCATTTGTGTCGAAACGAATTTTCAGGCACCTGATTTTTATTTGATGGGTAGCATAAGCACCCGCCGTTCGAATTCCCAGTTCTCCAATTTTTTCGAAACAAGTGCATGCACGATAAAAAAACAATATCCGTGCTGCATCCCAGTTATTAGTCTGTACTTGCAGAATTCTCTCGTTTATTGAGCACGTATATTGTTTTTTCAGGTCGAGCAAGTTTCAACAGGGCTGCAGACTGCCTAGGGTTGGTTTTGTTTTTAACAGGCCTAGCCCATGACGACAACGGGGCACAAAGATCCAGCAGGTATCTACTGGCCTCTGGCCCGCCAGCGTTAGTTATATTTTGTCTTAGAACATCCGCAGGCAGTTTTTTTACTGAATCAAACACACAACCCAGTTCTATTTTCCTCTTGAAACGCATGTCCTACATCCGTTTTCTAATCTCTACCTGTAGTTTTACTAGTTCATATACACGTATCATTATATTGAAAACACATGAAATTCCCTTTTCATATTTACATCCTTATTTTTGTTGTTTTTTCCCACCCAGCGCTGATTTCTTTACCACTGCTTTCCCTTAAACTAACTCAATTGTCCCACGTCTTATTTGATCACAAAAACAAAACAATTTTTTTGGCAAATCAATAAGTTCTTAAAAAAATGTTTATCATTTCGGGATTACAACAGTTCGGACTCCACCGAAATATGCAAAATAAGGTTGAACTTTTTGACCGTGGTCCTGGGCAGAAAATGGGCTGTAATAAATTACTTAAGAATTAGCAAATGGGCTACAAATTATAAAAAATAGCAAATGGGCTTTATGTTGTCTGCCACAGATTTGGAGGCTGACTTGTGGGCCTACCAAGTTCATGCATACACAAGGTTTCGTAAAAAAGAAACTTAGTCAACAATTGACTCTACCAGCATCAGACCATTAGATGTCAATCTAACGGCAATCGTGCTTCTTCAGTATCTAATCTTCCTGCCCCAGCCGCCTAAACCAGCGCCGTCGGAACCGCCTGCTCCCGCCTCCCGTGGCCAGAAGTGCTGCCGAGCAGGCCTCACGGCCCCATCATACTCGCATCCCTGGCCTGTCTATCCCTCTACTCACCCACACCTCCTGTTATTTTCCGGCGACGGCAGCCAAACCAGTCAACCCTCGTACTCTCCACCGCGTGGGCAGCCACTGCCGTGTCTTCCCTGGCTCCGTGTCGTTCCCTTCGTAGGCCTCGCCGTCGTCCACCGCCCTGGTGCTCTCGGCGCGGCGTGGTCAACAATGTCCATCCAACGACCGTAGTGCTTCTTCAACCTCTGGTCTTCTTGCCCCAGCCGCCCAAAACAATGCCGGTCGTGCCGCATGCTCCTGCCTCCTGTGGCAGGCTGTGCTGCCGGGGAGGCCTCACCGTCCCCATACTACTCCCAATGCTGGCCAGGCCATCCCTCCATGCACCGACTCCCCCTGTTATTCTGCGGCGACGGCAGCCTCACACCGCAGCCGAACTAGTGAAACCTCGTGCTCCTCTCCGCATGGGCATCCACTGCCACGTCTTCCCCGGCTCCGTGTCATCCCCTTCCTAGGCCTCACTGTCGTCCACCGCCGTGGTGCTCTCGGCGCGGCGTGGTCATTGTGGTCAACGACCGACTTCCATCGGAAGAGTACTGTACATGGAGAGGCTGACAGCTGTGTCCACGGCAGCCGCAAGGAAGTGCCTCCTTATTATGTGAAAAATAATTATTCCTCCACCTGAGAGCAGGGACCCACCGGACGGGCCACTAGTATTTCGTGGAAAAAACGTTTCCCCCCTGACTGCTGGGACCCACCGGACGGGCCACCGTATTTCGCGAAAAAAACGTTTGTCCCTTACTGCTGGGACCCACCGGACAGACCACCATATTTCACGAAAAAAATGTTCCCCCCCGCTGTCAGCTCGGACCCACCGGAAGTGCCTCCTTATTACGCACATAAAAATGAATACCCCCTGCTAGCTGGGACCCACCATGGTGGGAGGCTGACTTGTGGGCATACTAAGTTGACGGGGACAGAGGGCTTTGTCAACTTAGTCAATATGAACGATTCTAGCTCTAGTGACCGTACGATGTCCATCCAACGGCCGTCATGCTTCTTCAATCTCTGCTCTTCCTGCTCCAGCCGCTCAAACAAGCGCCGGCGGGACTGCCTGCTCCCTCCTTCCTGCGGCCGAATGTGCTGCCGCGCAGACCTCACCGCCCCACCGTACTCCCATCGCTGGCATAGCCATCCCTCTACTCACCCACACCTGTTGTTATTCTCCGGCAACGGCAGATGAACCAGTAAACCCTCGTACAGTCGTAGTCCCCTCCGCGTGGAAAACAACTGCCGAGTCTTCCCTGCCTCCATGTCATTCCCTTCCTAGGCCTCACCGTCGTCCACCGCCCTGGTGCTCTCGGCGCGGCCTGGTCAACATGGTCAACAACCGACATGCATATGAAGTGGACTGTACGTGGAGAGGCTGACAGCTGGGTCCACGGCCGCACGCAAGGAAATGCCTCCTTATTACGCGCAAAATAATGATTCCTCCACCTGACATCAGGGACCCACCAAAATGGCCTCTATATTTCGTGAAAAAAACGTTACCGCCGCTGACAGCTCGGACCCACCAGCTATATCTTCGCAGGCAAGGAAGTGCCTCCTTATTACGAACAAAAAAAAATAAATACTCCCCCTGTTAGCTGGGACCCAATATAGTGGCAAGCTGACTTGTGGGCCTACTAAGTTGACGGGGACAGAGGGCTTTGTCAACTTAGTCAATATGCACGATTCTTGCTCCAGTGATCGTACGATGTCCATCCAACGGTTGTAGTGCTTCTTCAACCTCTGGTCTTCTTGCTCCAGCCGCGCAAACCAGCGCCAGTCGTGCCTCGTGCTCCTGCATCCCGTGGCCGTATGTGATGCGGCGGAGGCGTCACCGCCCCCTACTACTCCTACCGCTGGCCAGGCCATCCCTCTACTCACCCACACCCACTGTTATTCTGCGGCGACGGCAGCCTCACACCGCAGCGAACCAGTGAACCCTCGTACTCCTCTACGCGTGGGCATCCAGTGCCGCGTCTTCCCCGGCCTCGCCATTGTCCACCGCCCTGGTGCTCTTAGCGTGGCCTGGTCAACATGGTCAAGGAAGAGCTTCCATCGGACGTGGACTATACGTGGAGAGGCTGACAGCTGGGTCCACGGCCGCAGCAAGAAAGTGCCTCCTTATTATGTGCAAAATAATTATTCCTTCACCTGACAGCGGGGACCCACCGGACGGGCCACCGTATGTCGTGAAAAAAACGTTTCCCCCTAACTGTTGGGACCCACCAGCTACATCTTCGCACACAAGGAAGTGCGTCCGGGCAAAAAAAACGATTCGCCCCCCTGACTGCTCGGATCCACCAGCTACATCTTCGCACACAAGGAAGTGCGTCTGGGCAAAAAAAACGATTTGCCCCTCTGACTGCTGGGACCCACCAGCTACATTTTCGCACGCAAGGAAGTGCCTGACAGTCGGGACCCACCTGGTCGAAGCGTACGTAGCATTGTCATTCTGGTCGCGAACGTGTACGTACATACTAGTTGTTGTAGAGGCGCGCACGTGTCGTAGTATAGGCGCGCACGTAGCATGTACACGTACGTACATCGGCCAGGGTGCAAGAAAGAAAATACGGCCACGTATGTGTACATACGGGCGGGGTCTCGAGCGCCTACTCGTGCATATGTACGGCGAGGGCTCGTGTACATGGCTGGGTCGAAACGGAGAAACAACGTCATCGTCGTGTTCATGGGGAGCCAACCGGCTGGGTCGGAACGAAATGCGTGGCCGTGTTCATCGGGAGGGCTTGGATGGAACAGGCGATGGAAACGAGGCCTGGCATACCGCACAACGGAGGAAACAGACCTTCTACGTTCGGAACGGGGTCTTGTTGATCGGGAGGGGTGTGGCGTACCGCAAAACGGAGGAAACGGACCTCCTACGGTCGAAACGGGGGTCCTGTTGATCGGGAGGGGTGTGGCGTACCGCTAAACGGACGAAACGGACCTCCTATGGTCGAAACGGGTGTCCTGTTCATCGGGAGGGGTGTGGCGTACCGCAAAACCGACGAAACGAACCTCCTACGGTCGAAACGGGGGTCCTGTTTATCGGGAGGGGTGTGGCGTACCGCAAAACGGGACTCCACGGGATACTGTTCATCTCCACCGTCGACCTCCTCCAGCCTCCACGGGCTACCGCCGACCTCCTCCAGCCTCCACGGGCTCCTGTTCATCTAGCCTCCACCGCGCGCTACTCCACTGGCTACTGTTCAACCACCCCTCCACCGTCTACTGTTCATCCAGCCCTCCACCGTCTACTGTTCATCCAGCCCTCCACACCACAGGGTCCTGTTCAACCACCCCTCCACCGTCTACTGTTCATCCAGCCCTCCACACCACGGGGTCCTGTTC
>NC_041383.1:688951642-688966971 GCF_002162155.2 Triticum dicoccoides | reverse complement strand
CGCAACGCTCGTTGTTCATCCAATCGATCGGCTTCAGTTAGCAGCAGTAGCGAAGGAATCACTCCATCGGGTTCAGTTAACAGCCATCGATCGATTGCTCGGGTTCAGTAACGCGTAGCCTGGTTCAGTTAGAGCCCAACGCCTCGCTCGGGTTCAGTTAGAGCCAATGCCTCGCACACACGCGTGTACGTGTACGAGAGAAACGCGCATCGCTCGGCCCCCGACCTCCCACCGTAACCGGCAACTCCCCAAAATTTTCCTCCCCCTCGCTTCTACCACAATTTTTTCTGTCATGGACGGCCCAAAGAATGTCATGCAGCTGCGTCTACAGCCCACCCATGACGAAAAGCCCATTTTCTGTCATGATTTTTTGTCATAGAAGTAGGAGGCCACCACATCTATGATGATACGGGGTTTTGTCACAATTATCGTCATAGAAGTGTCATATGTATGACAGAAATTTTTTTTGTTCGGCCCAAAATGTCACGGATGTGTCTTTTTTTTTGCAGTGGATGCTCTGAGTCGCGAGCAGAGTGCCCGCAACTAGGCCGACTATGTGGAGGCTGGCGCCCGGCAAATAGCCCTGGAGGCTGTCAGGCACGCATTCGTTCGCGACGCCGATTTTTACTACCAGCTCGTCAAGTGGGTTTCTCGCTTGGAAGCCGAAGCTTCGGTGGACCATGCCGGCCTGGAAAGGGCCAACACGCGCGAGCAACACGCCCTATCGTACCTCTGGCAAGTTCGAGGCGAGGCACAGGACGCTGGTGCCGGCGTTTAGCGTGTACCGCGGATGGCGGCCGGCATCGTCTAGTTAGCTAAGAGTAAGTTAGTACTTGAACGCTACTAGAGTATTAGTGCGATCTGATAGTTAACTTGGCTATGATGGTTGTCAACGTGAAAGTTCAGTACTCTATATGTGGATCAGACCTGTTACTTTGCTCTGAATGTTGAACTTTCCGTTTGAGCGTATGGAATGGGCTGTTATTTTTTTAAATGGGTTGTATTTGTCCTCCACGGGTTTAGAGGCTGACTTGTGGGCCTACCAAGTTGATGTGTATACAATCAGGAGATGATTGTACGTGGAGAGGATGACAGCAGGGACCCGCCAAGGTCATGGCAGTACGCAAGCAAGTGCCTCCTTATTTCAAGCCAATAAAAAATGGCTCCTCCTAATGGATTTCTGACATCTGGGTCCCATGCTGTTGTCAACGTAGTCAATAAACGAGAGAATTGCGCAACGAGCGGCTGACACCAAGGACCCAGCAGCTCGCCCAGTTATTTTTGTTTTGGGTAAATTCGATAAATGCCAGTCCAAATCTGGTGTTTCCGAGAAATGCCACTGCAATTTCCAAACTTTGAAAAATGCCATTTCATGCCATTTCTAGTGGCATTTTTTGAAGTCTGGAGTGGCGTTTTTCAAAGTTTGCAAACTGCAGTGGCGTTTTTCAATGTTTGCAAAAATTGCAGTGGCATTTTTCAAAGTTTGGAAATTGTAGTGGCATTTTTATGAATCACCATAATTGGAGTGGCATTTATCTAATTTGTTTTTGAGACGGAAGCAGGGTGTCAACTGGGCTGTGTGGGACACTCTTGCGTGTCTAGACAACCTTTTCTTTTATGTTTACCACAAACCGGCCCAGTAGTTTTTTTTCTTTCTAAAAATGGTTAGCCCAGTTTTTTTGTGATTTGTCAAGTAAGTTGCTTTGTTAGGCCTGTTTGTCTGGAAATCTTTCAAGACGAGGAGAGCTCCATTCAGCTGGCTGAGAAAATGGCCTATCAGTAATGAGAAATGGGTTGTACATTTTTAAAACACACAAACCGGCAATTAGTTTCAAATATCTTTTTTTCATTTCGAGATTTGAAATTGCATTGATTTTTACGCGTGGACAATTTATTGGATTTTATATTGATATACATTTATTTTTAAAATCAGTCTGAATGTGACTCGAAATTCAGGGATTAAAAATAGTTCAGACCGCACCTGCATATGCAAAAATTCGTATATTTATTTAACCGTGGCCACAATATGGGCTGTAATGCTAACGAAAAGAATTTGGGCTCGAAAAAACCCGTAAGAATTAGCAAATGGGCTGTAAATTATTAGAAATAATGGCAGATGGCCTGTATGCTGTTTTCCACATATTTGAGGCTTTCCTAAAAAATATTGACGCACAAGCAGTCCTGTTGGATATCCATCCAATGGCCGTCGTGCTTCTTCAATCTCTGCTCTTCCTGCTCCAGCCGCTCAAACAAGCGCCGGCGGGACTGCCTACTCGCTCCTCCCCACGGTCGGCTGTGCTGCCGCACAGGCCTCACCACCCCACCGTACTCCCATCGCTGGCCTAGCCATCCCTCTACTCACCCACACCTGCTGTTATGCTCCAGCGACGGCAGACGAACCAGTAAACCCTCGTACGGTCGTACTCCCCTCCGCGTGGGAAACAACTGTCGAGTCTTCCCTGCCTCCGTCTCGTTCCCTTCCTAGGCCTCGCCGTCGTCCACCGCCCTGGTGCTCTCTGCATGGCGTGGTCAACGTGGTCAATGACCGATATGCATCTGAAGTGGACTGTACGTGGAGAGGCCGACAGCTGGGTCCACGGCCGCACGCAAGGAAATGCCTCCTTATTACACGCAAATTAATGATTCCTCTACCTGACATCTGGGACCCAACGAAAGGGCCTCTGTATTTCGCGAAAAAATGTTACAGCCTTTGACAGCTCGGACCCACCAGCTATATCTTCGCACACAAGGAAGTGCCTCCTTATTACGCACAAAAACAATTAATACTCCCCCTGCGAGCTGGGACCCAGTATAGTGGGCCTACTAAGTTGACGGGGATGGAGGGCTTTGTCAAACTAGTCAATATGCTAGATTCTAGCTCGAGTGACCGTATGATGTCCATCCAACGACCGTAGTGCTTCTTCAACCTCTCGACTTCTTGCTCCAGCCGCCGAAAGCGGCGCCGGTTGTGCCGCCTGCTCCTACCTCCGGTGTCCGGCTGTGCTTCCGCGGAGGCCTCACTGCCCTCATACTACCCCCACCAGTGGCCAGGCCATCCCTCCACTACACTCACCCACTCCCCCTGTTATTCTGCGGCGACGACAACCTCACACCGCAGCCGAACCGGTGAACCCTCATACTCCTCTACGCGTGGGCATCCACTGTCGTGTCTTCCCCGGCTCCGCGTCATCCCCTTCCTAGGCCTCGCCGTCGTCCACTGTCGTGGTGCTCTCGGCGCGGCGTGGTCAATGTGGTCAACGACCGACTTCCATTGGAAGAGTACTGTACGTGGAGAGGCTGATAGCTGGGTCCACGGCCGCAGCTGGGTACACGGCCACAACCCAGTTTTTTTGTGATTTGCCAAGTAAGTCGCTTTGTCAGGCCTGTTGGGCTGCAAATCTTTCAAGACGAGGAGAGCTTCATTTGGCTGGCCGAGAAAATGGCCTATCAGTAATGAGAAATGGGCTGTACATTTTTAAAACACATCAAACCGGCAATTAGTTTCAAATTTCTTTTTTTTCATTCTGAGATTTTAAATTGCATTGATTTTTATGCGTGGACAATTTGTTGGATTTTATATTGATATACATTTATTTTTAAAATCAGTTTGAATGTGACTTGAAATTTTGGGATTAAAAATAGTTCGGACCGCACCGAAATATGCAAAATTTCGTATAATTTATTTAACCGTGGCCACAATATGGGCTGTAATGCTAACAAAAATAATATGGGCTCCAAAAAAAACCTTAAGAATTAGTAAATGGGCTGTAAATTATTAGAAAAAAATGGCAGATGGGCTGTATGCTGTTAACCACAGATTTGAGGCTTTCCTAAAACAAAAGGTTGACACAGAAGTAGTGGCTGTTGGATTTCCATCCAACTGCCGTCGTGCTTCTTCAATCTCTGCTATTCCTGCTCTAGTCGCTCAAACAAGCGCCGACAGGACTGCCTGCTCCCTCCTCCCCTCGGCCGGCTGTGCTGCCGCGCAGGCCTCACCGCCCCACCGTACTCCCATCGCTGGCCTAGCCATCCCTCTACTAACCCACACCCGCTGTTATTCTCCGGCGACGGCAGACAAACCAGTAAACCCTCCTACAGTCGTACTCCCCTCCGTGTGGGAAACAACTGCCAAGTGTTCCCTGCCTCTGTCTCGTTCCCTTCCTAGGCCTCGCCGTCGTCCACTGCCCTGGTGCTCTCGGCGCGGCCTGGTCAACGTGGTCAACGACCGACATGCATCTGAAGTGGACTGTACATGGAGAGGCTGACAGCTGGGTCCACAGCCGCAGCAAGGAAGTGCCTCCTTATTATGCGCAAAATAATTATTCCTCCACCTGACAGCGGGGACCCACCGGACGGGCCACCATATTTTGCAAAAAAAACATTTCCCCGTGACTGCTGGGACCCACTAGCTACGTCTTCGCACGCAAGGAAGTGCGTCCGGGCAAAAAAAATGATTCGCCCCCCTGACTGCTGGGACCCACCAGCTATATCTTCGCATGCAAGGAAGTGCCTGACAGTCGGGACCCACCTGGTCGAAGCTACGTAGTGTTGTCATTCTGATCGCGAACGTGTATGTACATACTGGTCGATGTAGAGGCGTGCACGTGTCTTAGTAGAGGCGCGCACGTGTCATAGTAGAGGCGCACACGTAGCATGTACACGTACGTACAGCGGACAGTGTGACAGAAAGAAAATACGGCCACGTACGTACATACGGGCGGGGTCTTGAACGCCTACTCGCGCATATATACGTACGGCCAGGGCTCGTGTACATGGCTGGGTCGGAAGGATTAACACCGTCGTCGTCGTGTTCATGGGGAGCTAACCGGCTGGGTCGGAACGAAATGCTTCGTTGTGTTCATCGGGAGGGCTTGGACGGAACAGGCGATGGAAATGAGGCCTGGCGTACCGCAGAATGGAGGAAACGTCCTTGTGTTCGACCGGCCATGTTCGAAATGGGATCCTGTTCATCGGGAGGGGTCTGGCGTACCGCAAAACGGAGGAAACGGACCTCCTATGGTCGAAACGGGGTCATGTTGATCGGGAGGGGTGTGGCGTACCGCAAAATGGACGAAACGGACTTGTGTTGGAGCGCTACGGTCGAAACGGGGGTCCTGTTCATCGGGAGGGGTGTGGTGTACCGCAAAATAGGACTCCATGGGATACTGTTCATCTCCACCGTTGACCTCCTCCAGCCTCCACGGGCTACTGGTCATCCACCGTCGACCTCCTCCAGCCTCCGCCTGCGACTGTTCATCCATGGGCTCATGTTCATCCAGCCTCCACCGCGCGCTACTCCATCGGCTATTGTTCAACCACCCCTCTCCACAGGCTCCTGTTCAACCACCCCTCCACGGGCTACTGTTCATCCACCCCTCCATCGTCTACTGTTCATCCAGCCCTCCACAGGGTCATCCTGTTCATCAAGCCCTCCACGGGGTCCTGTTCATCCAGCCCCAACCGGCTCGATCGATCAGGGTCCTGTTCATCCAGAGGCAACGCCACGGGTCCTGTTCATCCACTCCCACCGCTCACTGTTCATCCAAGCCCCCCCCCGCAACGCTCACTGTTCATCCAAACCCCCTGCAACACTCACTGTTCATCCAGAGGCACCATCGACCGGCTTCAGTTAGCAGCAGTAGCGAAGGAATCGCTCGATCGCTCGGGTTCAGTAACGCGTAGCTTGCAGTGCAATCGCTCGGGTTCAGTTAGGCGACGCCTCGCACATACGCGCATACATGTACGAGAGAAACGCGCATCGCTCGGCCCCCGACCACTCAACGTAATCGGGAACTCCCTGAAATTTTCCTCGCCCTCGCTTCTACCACAGTTTTTTCCGTGATGGACGGCCCAAAGAAAGTCATGCAGCTACGTCTCCGGCCCGCCCAGGACGAAAAGCCCATTTTCTGTCATGATTTTTTGTCATAGAAGTAGGAGCCCACCACATCTCTGATGATACCGGGTTTTGTCACAATTATCGTCATAGAAGTGTCATAATTATGACAGATTTTTTTTGGTTCGGCCCAAAATGTCACGGATGTGTCTTTTTTTTGTAGTGCGAGCAAGCATTCATCAGAGCGCGCCCGGAAGAAACCGTACTATCATGGCCGGCCGTCGCAGCTCCTCCTCTTGCTCCCGTAGCACTAAGCCAGGCGATTGGGAGAAGTGTTCTGTTCCCCATAGCCGATTAGTGGAGTTGCAGACCAAGGGGTTTCTCCCGCCTGCATACATGGTCCCCGTTCGAGCTAGACTAGCCACCTACAATGGCGGGGAGCAAGCGGAGAGTTTTCCCAACCCATCCAAGGGGGAGCGGGTATGCCTTATCCCTTATTTGCTGATGGGACTTGTGTTTCCATTCCACCCGTTCCTCCGCGGGCTCCTGGAGTTCTATGGCCTCGAGCTGCATAACTTCACCCCTGCCTCCATACTGCACATCGCAGGCTATGTCGTCTTTTGCAAGCTATTTCTGGGCTGCGAGGCTCATTTCGAGCTACGGAAGAGGCTGTTCTGCCTTGTCCCCCGTAATCTGGAGGGATCAATATATCAAGTGGGCGGAGCCGAAATATGGCGCGTCACCGAGACCGGATACTTGTCCGGCACTCGAAAGAACACATCAAAAGACTGGCCTTTAGAGTGGTTTTATGTAGAGGACGTCCCCCTTCCGTACCCAATTCGGATGGGCCTTCCTGAGTTTGCTAATGCCCCACTGAAGAAACGCCACAGCTAGCTCCCCCGGAGCCCCCAGGAGGAAGATGACAGAGAGGTCCTTTACCTGATGAGCAGGATAAAAACGCTGGGCAAATCAGGATTGGCAATAATCAAGGTTATGTCAATATGTATAATGCGGGGGGTGCATCCACTTCAATATCGGGGGAAACCCATGTGGCACTTCAATGGAGAAGACGATGCCACCCGCTGCGGTCATAAAGGTCTGGACTCCACCACCGCTTTGGCGAAAATACTGTCCGATTTGTACAAAGGAGAAGAAGAGGAGCTCCTCCGTATTAAGCCACGGGATGGATTTTCCATGTACAACCCCCCAAGCTGGGTGAGCTGGTATCTTTTACTCAACTCCATTCATTCCCGTATTCTTCGTCACAAATACTTACCTTGCCAATTCAAAGCAGGAGCTGAAAAAGGCTGTGAGGGAGGTTCACAGCCCGTCTTCGCAGCCATAGGACCCTGACCGGGCCCTCGACCCCGGACTTGAAGAAGATCCGGACATATCTGTGGAGCTTCTCGACGTGACATTTTGGCAGGCAAGCCGTGACGGCACCTTGGTAGCCATCATCGCCGACTATCCTGGACAGCTCCCTGCATCGAATGTAAGTAAAACCGGAGTCCTAACTTCCGAGAAGGATACCTTATTTGTGCCTTACCCCGTGCACATATATTGTACTTTATAGAAAAGGATACCGGGGTGCCGTGCTGAGCCTACGGTGGCTCATCAGCAAAGGGCACCCAAGCCGGGCAGGCTTAAGAGGAAGATGTTTAGGACTGAGACGCCATCGCAAAGGTATGATTTACAACCTGCTCCGTGATTATCGTCTCTGAAATGTAACAACGTCCATGGTGTCCTGGCAGAAAGTGTACTCGCCAGACTATGTCCGGAGACCCTGCCGGCCACGCCTCCGCCAGCCGGATTCCAGAACTGGCCTCAAGGGTGGAGGCTAACATGGGGACAGTGCCGAACTATCCCCCTACAGGGGATGCAGATAGAATCTCCTCTACAAATTCCAAAGTGGAGAGCGCCATGAATCACCGGCGTCGATGGGCCGCACTCCACGATGCTAATTTCTCCGAAGAGGCGTTTAATGCCTTCAACTCAGGGGATGCGTACATCTGAGGTGCTCAAGATGGACTCGCCAGAGCCACGGACCAATATGTAAAGTATATACGGGTAAGAAAATTTGATAAGTATGTGTATCAGTAGCCCCTTAGACTTGAAACAGTTGGCACAACTGATTTAAGGACCATTGTATGCATAGGTTCTTGTAGAGAAGAATGCCCAACTGTCGAATGAGCTGGAGGAGTGTAAAGCCCAGCTGCATGCCGCAGTTGCCGAAATGGAGGAGTCCAAGAAGGCCCCATCTGGTAATACTTATCTCGATCAAAGTGAATGTAAGTACGAATACCGGTTAGTATTCGGCACGAATGCAAATCTAATAATAGACTCTGCAGGAAATCCCAGAGGTAATCCGAAGATCGTACCGGGGAATGAGAAATATGTTGAACGACAGCTGAAGGCTGGCGAGCGCGTGCTTACAAAGGTTATACAAGAGAAAAATAATCTCCAGGTCGCGAACACACGGCTGGACGTGGAATTAAAAGATGTTCGAGCCCAGCTTGCTGACTCTGTGAAGGAGAATAAGAGGCTTCGATGCGGCATTTATAGTAAGTGCTTAAGAGAACCATTGTACAGTTTGGCGAAGAAATGAGTTAACAAAGTTATATCTGTAGGTATGCTGACAGGTCGTCCTAAAGAGGAGATGCCCGGATCCGCAGGCGATCTTCTGCAAGAACTTCCACAACTGCACGAACAAGTTCGGCAGGTGATGCAAGGTATTGCCCAGGCCTTGTGGCCGTCCGCCTCCCAGCCAAGAAGCATAGGAGAGCTTGTTGAGCTGCTTAAGGGAGCGCGGCGGCGCTTCCTATTATGGAAGATATCGGCCTGCCGACAAGGTGCGAGGGAAGCCTGGGCCATGGTAAAGACACGGTACACCAAGGTGGATCCGAATCAAATGGCCCTAGTCGGTCCTGTAGGGTCAGATGGGAAGGAAATTCCCGTTAGTTTGGTATATGACCAAGTAGGGTTAGCCGCAAAGTATTCCCAACAGGATTGTAGGCTAGACAGCCTATTGGATGGTATAGAAGAAGAATTTAGCCAGTCTAAGTGACTATGTACTTCAGTAGACGTATTTTGTCCCTAGCCGGATTGTAAATCATTTGTCATGGCGGACCTTTTCGCTTCACCCTCCGGACCCGACAGTCTGAAGTGTATCCGAATACCCGCTCAGTTATGTAAACCGGGGTACGCGTGGAAACCAGACCTAGGGGTCATAAGTGCTTGAACAGACAATTACCCAACTAGTTATGTTATATTACATGGATAGTAAGAAACATCTTCCAGAGAGAATAGTTCCGTTAAGGGTTCCTTTCCCTGGGTACGCATGCATTAATGTGCATGTCCGAACTGCGAACAGAGATGCAGGATACAAAACATCTGGGATTTATATTGTAATAGGTAAAAAACATCTTTTGTTCACCGACCGAATATTCCCTTAAGAACGCTAGCTTTTGGCTTCACCCAGTCTGAGGTACGCCTCCGGCTGACCCGGTGGTAACAATCGCAGAGGTTCTCCCCTTATGCCCTAGCCGAATTAACGGGAACGTAAGGCATAAACGCAAGAGCCAGGCAACCCAGCTTGGCCAAAACTTAAGTCATATGGATGCATATAATGGCGAAGAAAAGGTGCATATGGAAAAGTTAGACATATGCAGTGGGCATGAAGCCCGGAAAATAGTGATATTAAGCTTTTTTATAAGAAGCCCCCAGGTATAATTAGCGCGCATAGCGCGTCAAAATTGTGTAAACGGGTCACACTTTAAGCCTTCTAGGGCTATATAAAAAGAAAGAAGAAAAAGAAAGAGGATATAATTTAGAAGGGCGGAGGTAAGGAGACAAACACAGAGTCCGGCGCTTAGGCGTAGAATCTTCGGAGTCTGGCCGCATTCCATGGGCTCAGCTCTAATCGATTATCCGATGCATCACGCAGGCGGTATGCTCCTCCAGTGAGAATTTTATCAATGATGAAGGGACCCTCCCACTTGGGCTTGAGCTTGTCCTTTTTGTTCTTCGGTAGGCATAGAATGAGTTCGCCAATATTATAAGTTTTGGCCCGCACTTCTCTGCTTTGATACCTTCGAGCCTGTTGCTGATAGAATGCAGAACGGGCTTTTGCTACATCGCGCTCCTCCTCCAGGGCATCTAGATTGTCCTGCCGATCGAGCTCGGCTTCTCTCTCTTCATACATGCGCACCCGAGGTGAGTCATGAATAATATCGCAAGGCAATACCGCCTCTGTGTCATACACCAAAAAGAATGGTGTGTATCTGGTAGTGCGATTTGGCGTGGTCCGCAGTCCCCATAGTACGGAGTCGAGCTCCTCGACCCAGTGTGTATCTCTCTCCTTCAAGGATCGCACTAGTCTGGGTTTTGTTCCGCTCATAATAAGACCATTTGCTCGTTCTACTTGACTGTTTGTTTGGGGGTGATAGACAAAGGCGTAATCGAGCTTAATGCCCATGTTGCCGCACCAAGTTTTCACCTCATCAGCTATGAAGTTTGAGCCATTATCGGTGATGATGCTATGGGGGACACCATACGGTGCACAACCCCTGATATGAAGTCTATCACTGGTCCGGATTCGGCCGATTTAACTGGTTTGGCCTCTATCCATTTGGTGAACTTGTCCACCATGACCAATAAGTATTTTTTCTTATGGCTTCCTCCTTTAAGGGGTCCGACCATATCGAGCCCCCAGACCGTGAAGGGCCATGTTATGGGGATTGTTTGGAGAGCGGTAGGGGGCATGTGGCTCTGATTGGCGAAAAGCTGGCAGCCGATGCAATGTTGGACGAGATCCTGTGCGTCTGCTCGGGCTGTCGCCAGTAAAAACCTGTACAGAAGGCCTTGCTTACAAGGGCCCGAGCTGCGGCGTGGTGGCCACCGAGTCCAGCGTGGATTTCGGCCAAGAGCTGCCGCCCTTCCTCTTCGGAGATGCATCTTTGGAGCACTCCGGTGGCGCTTTTCTTATAAAGCTCTCCCTCGTGGACTATGTAGGCTTTGGAGTGCCGCACAATGCAACGTGCCTCATTTTGGTCCTCGGGGAGTTCTTGCCTCTTTAGGTAGGCTAAGAAGGGTTCGGTCCATGGGGCGATAACAGCCATGATTACGTGGGCTGAAGGTGTTATTTCGGTGGCGGAGCCTCCAATTATGTCAGTGTGTTGGGTATCTGGGGTTGTGGTCAGATCCCGACTAGTATTGCCGGTCGCCCCTTGCCACACCACGGATGGCTTGAACAACCTTTCCAAGAAGATATTAGGTAGGACGGGGCCGCGCTTGGCGCTGATGCAGGCGAGGATATCTGCCGCTTGATTGTTTTCTCGGACCACATGATGGAATTCGAGCCCCTCGAATCGAGCTGACATCTTGAGGACGACATTACGGTAGGCCGCCATTTTCAGATCCTTGGCGTCAAAGTCTACATTTATCTGAGATATTGCGAGGTTTGAATCCCCACGCACTTCTAGGCATTGAATGCCCATGGAGACTGCCATCCGAAGACAATGCAACAGAGCCTCATATTCGGCTGCATTGTTGGAGTCTGTGTATAGTATTTGGAGCACATATTGGACCGTGTCTCAGGTGGGGGATGTCAGGACAACGCCCGCTCCCAATCCAGCCAGCATCTTAGAGCCGTTGAAGTGCATGATCTAATTGGAGTATGTGCCGTACTCTTTAGGGAGTTCGGCTTCTGTCCATTCGGCGACGAAGTTAGCCAGTACTTGCAACATAATGGCTCGCCGTGGTTTGTATGTTATGTCGAATGGGAGGAGCTCGATAGCCCATTTAGCAATCCGGCCCGTGGCATCACGGTTATTTACTATATCGTTGAGTGGTACTTCGGAGGCAACCGTGATTGAACACTCTTGAAAGTAGTGTCGTAGTTTCCGGGATGCCATGAAGACCGCGTATGCTATATTTTGATAATGTGGGTACCGGGACTTGCATGGAGTGAGGACAGTGGACACGTAGTATACCAGCTTTTGAAGCAGGAACTTATGTCCGTCCGTTTCTCGTTCGACGACGTGCACTGCGCTTACAACCTAGTATGTTGCGGCTATATATAAAAGCATGGGTTTGCCGGTATTTGGCGCGACCAGGATTGGATTGCTGGCCAAGAGGGCCTTTATTTCTTCCAGTCCGGCCGTGGCCGCATCCATCTACTCGAAGTGTTCGGTGCGTCGAAGAAGGTGATAAAGAGGTAGTGCCTTTTCTCCCAATCGGGAGATAAAGCGGCTTAGGGCAGCCACGCATCCAGTTAATTTCTTGATTTGCTTGAGGTCTGTTGGGGTAGCCAACTGTGACAGGGCTCGAATTTTTGCCGGATTTGCTTCAATTCCTCTGTTGTAAACAATGAAGCCTAGCAGCTTTCTGGCAGGTACACCGAAAACACATTTTTTCAGGTTGAGCTTGATGTCGTATGTTCGGAGATTGTCGAACGTAAGCCTCAAGTCATCTATTAAGGATTCGACGTGTCTGGTTTTGATGACCACGTCGTCTACGTATGCCTCCACTATTTTGCCAATTTGTTTCTCCACGCATATCTGAATCATGCGTTGATAGGTTGCGCCGGCATTTTTGAGCCTGAAAGGTATGGTGTTGAAACAGAAGGGGCCGTATGGTGTTATGAATGCCGTATGGTGTTATGAATGCCATTGCGGCTTGGTCGGACTCCGCCATCTTGATTTGATGGTATCAGGAGTATGCGTCGAGGAAGCACAATGAATCATGTCCTGCGGTAGTGTCGATGATTTGATCAATGCGGGGGAGGGGGAGGGATCCTTAGGGCAAGCCTTATTGAGGTCCTTGAGATCAACACATAGGCACCAGGATTTGTCCTTCTTTGGTACCATCACCAGGTTTGCTAGCCAATCTAGATGTTTTATTTCTCTGACGAATCCGGCGTCGAGTAGCTTGGCTAGCTCTTCTCCCATGGCTTGTCGCTTAGGTTCTGAGAAGCGCTGAAGAGTCTGCTTGACCGGCTTGTATCCTTTCAGTATGTTCCGGCTATGTTTGGCCAGCCCGCATGGGATGCCTGGCATGTCTGAAGGATGCCAAGCAAAGATGTCCCAATTCTCGCGCAAGAACTCTCATAGTGCGGCGTCTATTGTGGGGTTTAGCTGTGCCCCAATGGATGCTGTTTTTGTAGGGGCCATTGGGTGGACCTGGAATTTGACTATTTCATCCGCTAGTTTGAATGAGGTGGACTTGGGTCATTTGTCGAGTATCACGTCGTCCCTGTCCACTTTGGAGTGCAGCGTGGTTAGTTCTTCAGCCGCGAGGGCTTCAGATGATGCCTCAAGGGCCAGTGTGGCGGTTTTATTTTCAGCGCAGAGTGCTACGTCCCGATCACTAGCTAGAGTGATGATTCCATTGGGTCCGGGCATCTTGAGCTTCATGTACCCGTAATGGGGTATAGCTTGAAAGCTCGTGAATGCATCCCGCCCTAAAAGGGCGTGGTATCCGGTACTGAATGGGGCCACTTGGAATATGATTTCTTCGGACCTATAATTCTCTGGCATGCCGAATACCACATCTAGTGTGATTTTTCCCACACATCGTGCCTCCCGGCTAGGGATGATTCCCCTGAAGGTCGTGCTGCTTTGCTCAATGCGTCTCTTGTCCATTTCCATCTTGTTAAGGGCCTCCTCGTAAATGAGGTTTAATCCGCTACCACCGTCCATGAGCACTTTAGTAAGCCGGAAGCCATCCACGATTGGACTAAGGACCAGAGCGCTGGTGCCCGAACTGTTCGGAATTGAGGTTCGTCACTGGCATTGAAGGTTATAGCCGTGTCATTCCATGGATTTATTGCTGCGACATGGCAGACTTCGGTGAGGCTGCGGAGTGCTCACTTGCACCTGTTATTTGAGGCGAAAGTCTCAAAGACTGTCAATACTGTATTGTTATTTTCGGCGGGATGTTGCTCTGCAGTATGGTTGATGAGGAGCTCCTCGCCGCTCTTGGCCACCTGCCATAGTATCCAACATGCTCTAAGGCTATGTGTTTGTATGGTATCTGGTGCGGTGTGAATTTCGCATGGCCCGTTGAGCAATCCCTCCAGTACGGTTCCACGCCCTGTAGTGGGCTTTGGTTTCTTTGCGATTGCATCGGGTGACTTGCGAGAGTGCACCCTCTTAGTTCGGACGGAGGGTTTAGTGAGAGCCGGAGGATCCCAGAATCTCACTTGGGTTTTCCAGGCGCTTTCCATTACGCGGTACTTCTGTACTATGGCCGTCAAGTCAGCAAAGTGTGCTATGTTATGGCAACTTATGGCGTTGAGGATTCCCTTGTCCGTGCAATTTTTGCAAAAGAATGGGATTGCGTCTTCCTCGCGACAGTCCTTAACCTTGTTCATTATAAGGAGGAATCTGGCCCAGAAGTGATGTACTGTCTCTTGGGGCTCTTGTCTGATGTGGGAAAGATTGCTTATATCTGGGAGGGTGGGTAGATTTAAGTCCAAACCCTGACCCGATCTGAGACCCAGGGGTAGAGGAGCTTCCGAGCTTGGTAGCTCGGGCTCCAGGATGTTGCCCAATTTTTCTGGTCCGCCATCCGATTCTACGTTCGGAGCCTGGCCATGTCCTCCCGTAGACGGGTATCCGGCTCGGAGAGCTCGGGAAACCGAACATAGTTCGTCCTCAAAATAGAGGAAGAATCAATGCATTGCTCTTCCACTACCGCTATCTGATGGGTGGCCTGCAGAGAGTTAATCTCCCTTTGGTTAGGTTTAAGCCCAAACCGATCGTAGTCCGTAGTGACCCCCAGAGCGGCGATGCGATCCAAGAGCTCGTTCCGGGAGGGGAGCTCCATTGGATCCATCTGTTTGGCAAGTTCCGAGTTGACGTGGAGGCTGTTTTTGATGACCTGAGAAGTCATTGTCGGTGCGACGGCCGATCGGGCGGTCATGACGAAGCCGCCTAGTCGGAGAGTTTGGCCTAGATCCAGGGCTCCCCCAGAGGTGATGTTATCCTTGACAACAAGGCGAGCCATCAAGCCTTACCGTGACGACACAGTGAACTCTCAATGAAAGCACCAATGTCGGTGTCAAAACCGGCGGATCTCGGGTAGGGGGTCCCGAACTGTGCGTCTAAGGCTAATGGTAACAGGAGGTGGGGGACACGATGTTTACCCAGGTTCGGGCCCTCCCGATTCAGGTAATACCCTACTTCCTGCTTGATTGATCTTGATGATATGAGTATTACAAGAGTTGATCTACCACGATATCATCGAGGCTAAACCCTAGAAGCTAGCCTATGATTATGATTGTTGTTCCACGGACTAAACCCTCCGGTTTATATAGACACCGGAGGGGGCTAGGGTTACACAGAGTCGGTTACAGAGAAGGAGATCTACACATCCGAATCACCAAGCTTGCCTTCCATGCAAAGGAGAGTCCCATCCGGACACGGGACGAAGTCTTCAATCTTGTGTCTTCATAGTCCAACAGTCCGGCTGTCCGAGGACCCCCTAATCCAGGACT
>NC_041383.1:688889384-688951493 GCF_002162155.2 Triticum dicoccoides | reverse complement strand
AAGGTGATTTTTCTTCTTTGCCGATCCCGATAGTGGTTTTTCATCTAACTATGTGGTGATGAATAATGCAAAAAATTATTAGCTTTGATGCCATGCTATACATAGTGGTTTAAATAACTTGTGTTTCTTATATTGGAAAGTAATTCAAAATTTGTTTCTGTTTCAATTTGAGCCCTGATGCAGACAAGGATTGTGTGGTTGTACATGTCACTCGCTATGAGGCGGATGAGCTGAATATACGCACTGGGAAAACAGAGTTTTTAGGCTGTTGGATCCTGGTAGCCATTTGCGCTTATACTGATGTCGAGTTGTATTCCAGCCTCACTATTGTTAGGCGTGTTGTACAGGGTGTACTGAAGCACAAGAAGTTCAAAGCTACTCCTTCGTTTGAGAGGCATACTATTCTTGTCAAGCTTACGCAAGAAGATGATGTGGCATGCCTCCACAAACAAGTTTATGAGTGGCAAAGCCACAAGGTTATCTTCATGAACGTTCATAGGATTGAGCTATTGCCGGACATCCTCGATGATGTTCATGGCAAGGTCCGTCTTGTGCCTAGCCCAAATTAGATCGAGGCATCAAATAGTTGCCCCAGCTAGTGTTTAATACTAGTTTGGATTGTGTCTAATTATTCGAACCTTGCCTGTTATCGAGCCCTCTGGGGCTTGTACTCTGTTTGAATCCGTCTATGGAAACTGCTGCTACTTTTGTGTGCCCGTGAATCATGTGACAACCATCGTAATTGTTGCCAAAACAGATGTGTCCTCACTAGTTTTTTCATGAATATGGCATGGTAAGACATAAGTTGTCACGGTTTATCATACGAGCAGTGTGTGTTTGATGAAATAGATTACTTGTTCGTGAAGTGTGCGCTGACGTATACATAAGTACTTGTGAACACTGTTGGTGCTACCCCACTTGTAAGCAGTTGTGCAAAACACGGCACATTGGCTCAGCTCGCTTCAACACAAGGCTATCCACCAGCTAACAATCAACAATCTGTTGTCTGACATATAAGCAACTATGTATCTTGGTACAGTGGTTCATGCAGTTAACTAAGGCCACAATGTAAATTCCAAACATTCACACGCTAGTCCAACATTCATGTGGAACACTCACATTAAACTCAGCTTCATAAAAAACTTGAAAAGCATAAGTTAAGCAATTTTATACATGTCAATGATCATAGAACATAACAAACATATACTAGTTCACAGCAAAAGACAAAGTTGTGATAAGGTTTACAAACCAGGAAAAAACAAGCAAGGCTTCTCTGAGCAAAGGGCCTCCCAGCAGGCTTAAATTTCCTGGAGTTCACTCTGGTTTTTTCTTGTTGCCACCATCCAGGGTTAGGTTCCCTCATTCTAGAATAACCAATTATAATTGTGTTCTTAGCTGGAATGCTGAACTGAACCATGCAATGTACTGACCAGCTGAAATACTTGTGCATTCCACTAAATTTAAGCACTGCTATTTGCAGAAATAAGCATACCACAATGCCTCTTGTCCGCGCACCTGTCCCAAAAACTGCCGTGCAGCCATGCCAGCTAGTCCTCGGTCCATGGATGAACTGGTAGAAAGTGAATTCCGGACTAGGATGCAGTTGTTTTTGTTTGTCCCTACATTGCAATCAGAAAGTAAAACATACGAATCAACTTCTTTTAGATTGCGTTGGTCATTCTACCTAGTTACTACCAATGTAGGAACACTTGGAACACTGGTGGTTAGAGGACGACAACTAGGAATATCCATCTCATTTTGTGCAGTTGTACTAAAACTGAGGTGTGTACTTTTGATTGCGCAGATAGAAACAATATGGAGACAGAATGAAATATGGTTATTTAAAAAGTGATAGATATTTGTAGTGGCGTATGATTAACATCAACATCTATTGTGTTATAATTGGCACTAGATTGACAGTATGAAAGTGCCCTTAAGTAAGTAGCATCACATCACATCAACACTGCCACTAGATTAACATGTAGAACAATAGCATTAGTATTACTGTCATGAGACTATCATATGGTCAGTAAATGTGCAATCAAATTTGTGCAGTTCCACTGGGATGAAGCAATGTTAGCGGTGTGAGATTTAAGTGTAAATGCAAAAACACAATTCATGGGAAATAAAGCAAGATGGAAGAACTTCATAAAATGTTGGTGGCATTGCTTCAATTTATCGACGACACTAGACCATTACTTATAGTGACATTAGGTGGCACTACTTAATGCTTCATGTGATTTTACATTAACGGTAGAGATATGGGCGTAGGGACAACAGGGGCATAAAGTGGTGAGTCACATGTGGTTGCCGAGAGCGGCAAACACTCAGGCAACATGTCTGCATTTGTCCCATTTTTTATCTCCTCGGCGACATTTCCCTATGTGAGCACATGAAATCTAGACCTGCTCATTCTCATTTGTGTTGTCCCCCAACACCCCTCACTTTCTTTCCTCTTTCAACCAAGAGACAGGTCCACTTCCCCCACCCTTCGCCATCCACCATGCTTTCTTCGCCTTTTCAACCAAGAGACCGGTTGGGTAGCCAGTATCTAGTACTTTCCCCCGTTTCCTCTTAGAACCAAGTCCTAGATTCATGCTACAGCTTTCCCACTTTTCTTTCCTGTTTGAACCAACTCTTAGAGTTGACTGTATGAACTAGCTTTACCTCTAATAATAGTAAAAGCCTAGGTGGCTTTGGAACAGCCGATGGAAGTAGAAAAGATCCACATGCTGCCAAGTGGGGAGCTGGGGCAGTAGAGTAAGGCAGGTTTCAAAGGAATATATACCTGAGGGTTGTTGGCATGTGGCAAAGACAGCGCCGGGAGGCCGCATCTTGGCCACAATACCACAGGGAGGAAGAAGGGGTCAGACGCCCTCCCGAGCCAGCGCTCTCTCGGAGAGAACGACACAGCCGCCGATCGGGACGCATGGACAACCGTTGGTCTCATCCCTCGCCACTGATGACAGCGTGAACGATGCACCTACACCCCCGCCCCGGTCGAGGTGGTCCGGCCGGATTTGTGACCAACCATGAGTGGAGAGAGAGAGAGTGTGGCCACCTATGTCTTGCTTAGATCTGGAGAGCATGAGAGAGTGAAAGAGAGGAACCCTAGTAAAGCAAGCACTAAGTCTCCTGCTTATATATATAATGGAGTGATTTTGTTGTACCAGCTTCAAAAAATGCGCTCCTACATGTACCCGTGAGTGGGTGTGAGAGAACTAGTGCGTGCGTGCATTGCTTCTCTTTGTGAGAGTACAATATACTATGCCCAAAGAACATTCACCACAAGAGTAATAGTATAAGTGTGTGACGTGTGAGCTAAAATAAAATGTGCGCGACATGTTTTGTTTTTTAGAAGTTCTGAGCGTAGGGTGTGAAGAGCACATATGCGTGTGATGTCTACCCCTGCAGATAGAATGTGGGTGCGAGAGGACTCGGGAGAGTCGTGACTCATTAGGGTGCGTGTGTGCGTGAGAGAGAGCGAGGGGGCACATATCAATGCAATGCATATGTCTGTAAATCATTATCCGACAAAAGTTCACCACAAGCCTTTTCCTGACGAACGCCGTAAGAACCATTAGATCAGCATCCGATAGTGTCAGTTTTGCCATGTCATTTAACAGAACAGCCAGTCCTCCTGCACACAAATCTTCCATGTGAGTGTTAGCAAGTGTCGTATGCTCCTCCCTCCGTTCCAAAATGTAGTGCATATATCTTTATTGCAAATTCGAACCTCGCAAACTTTTACCGAGTTTTCGTGTACCAAATGCACATATAGAATACCCAGTATATATCATTTCATTCATCTTCGAGTGGTAACTATAAAGATGGGGGAGGAGTCTACAAAGAAAGACCATCGTATCACCTGTTGCAATTTCAAACATCCTTTGGTGTGGAGGAATATCATAGGAACTCTATATGATGTGATTTTTATAGGATTTTTTCCTTTAGAGCCAATTGGTTCATAGGAATAGATTCATATACTCCACATTTCAAAGGAAATAAACATGATATCATTTTTATAGCTTTAGAGCCACTTGGTTCATATGAATGGATTCCTGTACTCCCATAATTTCAAAGGAAAATAAACATTAGCATATATTCAATAGAAAAGTTCCTATGATGTGAACCAAATGACATCTCTTTTCTATCCCTCATCATAGGAATTAAGATGCATGCCATCTCTAGATTAATAGAAAAGTTCCTATGATTGGAACCAAATGACATCTCTTTTCCAATCCCTACTCATAGGAATTGAGGTACTCCATGTCATGTCTTTCCCTTCAACTTCCATGTATACATCTTCCATTCCTAAATAGCTAGTACAACCCACTAGTAGCTTTTTTCCAAGACATGCAACTATGGCACAAGAACACGTCATGCATGCATGTCAGATTACGGGTTTCACAAACGCTTGAAAGGTTTGAACTCTGGGGTGAGTGCGGAGATCTCAACCTACCCAGCCTGCCTACTCGCAATCCTCCTAAGCCTAGCGCATCGGGCTCGAAGATACAAAGAGACACAACAGTTTATCCTGGTTCGGGCCACCTTGCGGTGTAATAACCTACTCCAGCGTTTTTGGTGGATTTCCTCGAAGGGCTGAGGATGAACTAGTACAACGGATGAACTGGACTCAGGAGGTGAGGTGTTCTTGAGCTGAAGAGAGATGGTGAGGTGGTTGGGTGAGAATGGATCTGTTCCCCTTCCCTGGTGGTGGCTAAGTCCTATTTATAGTGGCCTTGGCCCTCTTCCGAAATGTTGGCGGGAAGGGATCCCACAACGGCCAGATTCGGAAGGGGACAAGTAGTACATCCTATCCCGACTAAAGTGGTCTTCGCCTATGAAAAGCCTCTGGTAGTGTGATGTCTACTACACAACCTTCTTCTTGTAGACGTTGTTGGGCCTCCAAGTGCAGAGGTTTGTAGGACAGTAGCAAATTTCCCTCAAGTGGATGACCTTAGGTTTATCAATCCGTGGGAGGCATAGGATGAAGATGGTCTCCCTCAAGCAACCCTGCAACCAAATAACAAAGAGTCTCTTGTGTCCCCAACACACAGAATACAATGGTAAATTGTATAGATGCACTAGTTCGGCGAAGAGATGGTGATACAAGTGCAGTATGGATGGTAGATAAAGGTATTTGTAATCTGAAAATATAAAAATAGCAAGGTAACTAGTGCTAGGAAACATGGCCTAGAGTTCATACTTTCACTAGTGCAAGTTCTCTCAACAATAATAACATAATTAGATCATATAACTATCCCTCAACATGCAACAAAGAGTCACTCCAAAGTCACTAATAGCGGAGAACAAACAAAGAGATTATGGTAGGGTACGAAACCACCTCAAAGTTATCCTTTCTGTTCTATCTATTCAAGAGTTCGTAGTACAATAACATGAAGCTATTCTTTTCGTTCGATCTATCATAGAGTTCATACTAGAATAACACCTTAAGACACAAATCAACCAAAACCCTAATGTCATCTAGATACTCCATTGTCACCTCAAGTATCCGTCGGCATGATTATACGATATGCATCACACAATCTCAGATTCATCTATTCAACCAATACAAAGTACTTCAAAGAGTGCCCCAAAGTTTCTATCGGAGAATCAAGACGAAAACATGTGCTAACTCCTATGCATAAGTTCACAAGGTCACTGAACCCGCAAGTTGATCACCAAAACATACTTCAAGTAGATCACGTGAATATCCCGTTGTCACCACAGATAAGCACATCAAGACATACATCAAGTGTTCTCAAATCCTTAAAGACTCAATCCGATAAGATAACTTCAAAGGGAAAACTCAATCCATTACAAGAGAGTAGAGGGGGAGAAGCATCATAAGATCCAACTATAATAGCAAAGCTCGTGATACATCAAGATCGTATCACCTCAAGAACACGAGAGAGAGAGATCAAACACATAGCTACTGGTACATACCCTCAGCCCCGAGGGTGAACTACTCCCTCCTTGTCATGGAGAGCGCCAGGATGATGAAGATGGCCACCAGTTAGGGATCCCTCCTCCGGCAGGGTGCCGGAACAGGGCCCCGATTGGTTTTTGGTGGCTACAGAGGCTTGCGGCGGCGGAACTCCCGATCTATTCTGCTCCTGTAGGTTTTCGGGGTATATGGAGATATATAGGCAAAAGAAGTCGGTCAGGGGAGCCACGAGGGGCCCACGAGGGTGGGGGTGCGCCCAGGGGGTAGGGCGTGCCTCCCTGCCTCGTGGCCACCTCCAAGCTTCCCTTGCTTGAACTCCAAGTCTCCTGGATTGCTTCCATTCCAAAAAATAACTCTCCCGAAGGTTTCACTCCGTTTGGATTCCGTTTGATATTCCTTTTCTTCGAAACACAGAAATAGGCAAAAAAACAGCAATATGGGCTGGGCCTCCAGTTAATAGGTTAGTCCCAAAAATAATATAAAAGTGTATAATAAAGCCCATTAAACATCTAAAACAGATAATATAATAGCATGAATACTACATAAATTATAGATATGTTGGAGACATATCAGCATCCCCAAGCTTAACTCCTACTCGTCCTCGAGTAGGTAAATGATAAAAGAAAGAATTTATGAAGTGTGGATGCTAGCAGGTGCATAAGTTTGATCAATGATAATTTCAATCACCTTTTCTAGCATCATTATATGTCATAATAGTAGCTCATCTCATAAAACTTTTCATGAACAAGTAACAAGCCATTCACATGTTAAAGCATAGACCATAAACTTTCTAGCAAACTTCATTCTCAGTCATCAAACAATTGCAATTCATCTTATTTTCAGGAAGGGTCTATGTAAGAGCTTTGATTTAGCAAATCCCACATACTCAAGTATCATATAGTCTTCCATGATTGCTGCCACTCAAAGCATATTTTTAGAACAAATAGCATCGGTCGAACACAGAGAAAGATAGGGGCTTAATGTTTTGCCTCACAACTTACTTATCATATAGATAATTGTCAACAGTAATAATTCATGATCAAATATATTTGAATGGTCATATATGCTTAGATCTTTCCCCATCACATGATGCTTGCCAACTAAAGAGTAGATTGGAATGAGAAGGAATACTACTGACTCTTGCATAAAAGTAAAAGATAGGCCCTTCGCAGAGGGAAGCAGGGATTTGCAGAGGTGCTAGAGCTCGATTTTGAAATAGAGATAAATAATTTTGAGAGGTGTGATCTCATTGTCAACATAACAACCAAGAGTTCCCAATATCTTCCATACTACATACATTATAGGCGGTTCCCAAACAGAATTGTAAAGTTTTTACTCCCCCTCCACCAACAATCATCAATCCATGGCTTGCCCGAAACAACGGGTGCCTCCAACTAACATCAATCCTGGGGGAGCTTTTGTTTGCAATTATTTTGATTTGATTTTGATCTTTTGATCATGGGACTAGGCATCCCAGTTACCAGCCATTTTTCTCGTGAATGATGAGCGGAGTCCACTCATCATGAGAATAACCCACCTAGCATGGAAGATACTGACAGCCCCTAGTCGCTACATGAGCGATTCGGGCATACAAAACAGATTACTATTTGAAGGTTTAGAGTTTGGCTCATGCAAATTTACTTGGAACGGCGGGTAAATACCTCAAATAGGTAGGTATGGTGGACACTCATGGAAGAAACTTGGTTCAAGGAATTTGGATGCACAAGCAGTATTCCCGCTTAGTACAGATATTTTTGCTAGCAAAAGATTCTAAATAGCAAGCACCACATGTTGGAGGATCTATAACAATATAACTTTTATACAAATATACCCAAGCATAACTCATTATGTTGTCTTGCTTGTCCAATTTCAACTGATTTGCCCAGGTTTGAAAATAATTAATGGGGCTCACAATCATAGAAGATGTCTAAGATAGTATATTTATATGTGAAATCTCTCTTCCTTCAATATTCTTTCATGAATTGTTCAAGTACATATATAATTTCAGATTTATGATATTCAACTCATTCAACCATTTACTCATAGGATATAAGTGAAGCGCACGAGTAAATGACAAACTACTCCAAAAAGATATAAGTGAAGATCAATTAGTAGTTAAATAATTATGTAGCTATGTGAAGACCCTCTCTCATTTAAGTATTTCAGATCTTGGTATTTTATTCAAACAGCAAGCAAAATAAAATAAAATGACATTGCAAAGATAGCACAACTCATGTGAAGAAGCAAAAACTTAGGGTCAACCGATACTAACTGATAATTGTTGAAGAAGAAAGGTGGGATGCCTACCGGGGTATCCCCAAGCTTAGGTGCTTGATACTTCTTGAAATATTATCTTGGGGTGCCTTGGGCATCCCCAAGCTTGAGCTTTTGTGTCTCCTTAATTCCTTTCATATCACGGTTTCCCAAATCTCAGAAACTTCATCCACACCAAACTCAACAAGAACTTGTGAGATAAGTTAGTATAAAACAATGCAAAAACCTTATCATTCTCTACTGTAACAAATCACTAAAATTATTATTCAACATTGCATACTAAATGTCTCTGCATATTTAATATTCCTATCCTCAAATAGAATCATTAAACAAGCAAACATATGCAAACAATGCAAACATAACAGCAATGCAAAAACAGTATAGTCTATAAAGAATGCAAGATTCATCATACTTACCTAACTCCAAAAATTATAAGCAAAATATTACGCTATAGAAGATTTATCAAAGCTCAATAAGCAAAAAGATTCAACATTATATCACTCTCTGACTTTTCTAGGGAATATTTGCAACAGCGGTAAACTTTCTGTTTTGAAACTGCAACATGTATACTTGCAAAATAAGCATGGTAAGGGCTATCCTTGACATTTTTATTGAAAATAAAGATGCAAAACATTATTCTAAATAAAATAAAGCAAATACTAACAAAATAAAATGATGCTCGAAGCAAAACACATATCATGTGGCGAATAAAAATATAGCTCCAAGTAAAGTTACCGATGAACGAAGACGAAAGAGGGGATGCCTTACGGGGCATCCCCAAGCTTAGGCTCTTGGTTGTCCTTGGATATCACCTTGGGGTGCCTTGGGAATACCCAGGCTTAGGCTCTTGCCACTCCTTATTCCATAGTTCATCGAATCTTTACCCAAAACTTGAAAACTTCACAACACAAAACTCAACACAAAACTCGTAAGCTCCGTTAGTATAAGAAAATAAAACCACCACTTAGGTACTGTTCTGAACTCATTCTAAATTCATAATGGTGTAATATCTACTGTATTCTAACTTCTCTATGGTTAATACCCTCCGATACTACTCATAGATTCATCAAAATAAGCAAACAACACATAGAAAACAGAATCTATCAAAAACAGAACAGTCTGTAGTAATCTGTATCATACGTATACTTATGGAACTTCAAAAATTCTGAAATAAATTGGTGTACCTGTGGAATTTTTCTATTAATCATCTTCAAAAAGAATCAACCTAAAATCACTCTCCAGTACAAAATGGCAGCTAATCTTGTGAGCGCAAAGTTTCTGTTTTTTACAGCAAGATCATATAGACTTCACCCAAGTCTTCCCAAAGGCTCTACTTGGCACAAACACAAATTAAAACATAAAACCACATATAACCAGAGGCTAGATGAATTATTTATTACTAAACAGGAACAAAAAGAAAGGAACAAAAATAAAGTTGGGTTGCCTCCCAACAAGCACTATCGTTTAACGCCCCTAGCTAGGCATGATGATTTCAATGATGCTCACGTAAAAGATAAGAATTGAATCATAACGGGAGCATCATGAAGCATATGACTAGAACATTTAAGCCTAACCCACTTCCTATGCATAGGGATTTTGTGATCAAACAACTTATGGGAACAATAATCAACTAGCATAGGAAGGTAAAGCAAGCATAGCTTCAAGATTTTCAACACATAGAGAGGAAACTTAATATTATTGCAATTCCTACAAGCATATGTTCCTCCCTCATAATAATTTTCAGTAGCATCATGAATGAATTCAAAAATATAACCAGAACCTAAAGCATTCTTTTCATGATCTAGAAACATAGAAAATTTACTACTCTCCACATAAGCAAAATTATCCTCATTCGGAATGGTGGGAGTATCATAAGAGACTTGAATACTATAAATTGTTTCCACAATAAAAGAGTAATGTTCAGAAAAAGGGTAATCATAATCATGAAAAGTTTTATAAATATAATCATCACTACTTTTTATAGCATACGTTTCATCACAATAATCATCATAAGTAGCAACTTTGTTCTCATCATAATCGATTGAAACCTCTTCCAAGATAGTGGAATCATCACTAAATAAAGTTGACACTCTTCCAAATACACTTTCATATTCATCACAATAAGATTCAACACCCTCCAAAATAGTGGGACCAATATTACCTAAAGTTAAAACTCTTCCAAACCCACTTTCATCAATATAATCATCCTAAATAGGAGACATGCTTTCATCATAATAAATATTCTCATCCAAACTTGGGGGACAAAAAATATCATATTCATCAAACATAGCATCCCCAAGCTTGTGGCTTTGCATATCATTAGCATCATGGGTATTCAAAGAATTTATACTAATAACATTGCAATCATGCTCATCATTCACATATTTAGTGCCAAACATTTTATAGATTTCTTCTTCTAGCACTTGAGCACAATTTTCCTTACCATCATTCTCACGAAAGATATTAAAAAGATGATGTGTATGAGACAAACTCAATTCCATTTTTTGTAGTTTTCTTTTATAGACTAAAATAGTGATAAAACATGAAACAAAAAGATTCAATTGCAAGATCTAATGATATACCTTCAAACACTCATCTCCCCGACAACGGCGCCACAAAAGAGCTTGATGTCTACTACACAACCTTCTTCTTGTAGACGTTGTTGGGCCTCCAAGTGCAGAGGTTTGTAGGATAGTAGCAAATTTCCCTCAAGTGGATGACCTAAGGTTTATCAATTTGTGGGAGACATACGATGAAGATGGTCTCTCTCAAGCAACCCTGCAACCAAATAACAAAGAGTCTCTTGTGTCCCCAACACACCCAAATAACCAAATAACAAAGAGATGGTGATACAAGTGCAATATGGATGGTTGATAAAGGTATTTGTAATCTAAAAATATAAAAACATCAAGGTAACTAATGATAAAAGTGAGCACAAACGGTATTGCAATGCTAGGAAACAAGGCCTAGGGTTCATACTTTCACTAGTGCAAGTTCTCTCAACAATAATAACATAATTGGATCATATAACTATCCCTCAACATGCAACAAAGAGTCACTCCAAAGTCACTAATAGCAGAGAACAAACGAAGAGATTATGGTAGGGTACGAAACCACCTCAAAGTTATCCTTTCTGTTCTATCTATTCAAGAGTCCATAGTAAAATAACATGAAGCTATTCTTTCCGTTGGATCTATCATAGAGTTCATACTAGAATAACACCTTAAGACACAAATCAACCAAAACCCTAATGTCACCTGATACTCCATTGTCACCTCAATTATCCGTGGGCATGATTATACGATATGCATCACACAATCTCAGATTCATGTATTCAACCAACACAAAGTACTTCAAAGAGTGCTCCAAAGTTTCTACCGGAGAATCAAGACGAAAACATGTGCCAACCCCTATGCATAAGTTCACAAGGTCATTTGAACCCGCAAGTTGATCACCAAAACATACATCAAGTGGATCACGTGAATATCCCATTTTCACCACAGATAAGCACAACAAGACATACATCAAGTGTTCTCAAATCCTTAAAGACTCAATCTGATAAGATAACTTCAAAGGGAAAACTCAATCCGTTACAAGAGAGTAGAGGGGGAAAAGCATCATAAGATCCAACTATAACAACAAAGCTCGCGATACATCAAGATCGTATCACCTCAAGAACACGAGAGAGAGAGAGAGATCAAACACATAGCTACTGGTACATACCCTCAGCCCCGAGGGTGAACTACTCCCTCCTCGTCATGGAGAGCGCCGGGATGATGAAGATGGCACTGGTGAGGGATCCCCCCTCTGGCAGGGTGCCGGAACAGGGTCCCGATTGATTTTTGGTGGCTACAGAGGCTTGCGGTGGTGGAACTCTCGATCTATTCTGCTCCTGGAGGTTTTCGGGGTATATGGAGATATATAGGCGAAAGAAGTCACCCAGGGGAGCCACGAGGGGCCCACGAGGTTGGGGGACGTGCCTCCCTGCATCGTGGCCACCTCGAAGCTTCCCTTGCTTGAACTCCAAGTCTCCTGTACCCGAAGGTTTCATTCTGTTTGGACTCCATTTGATATTCCTTTTCTTCAAAACACTGAAATAGGCAAAAAAAACAGCAATATGGGCCGGGCCTCCGGTTAATAGGTTAGTCCCAAAAATAATATACAAGTGTATAATAAATCCCATTAAACATCTAAAATAGATAATGTAATAGCATGAATACTTCATAAATTATAGATATGTTGGAGACATATCATCATGACGCTACGGTGGGCTTAGGGATGACCTCCATCCTGCCGTCCTGGCAGTCTTGGTCTTGTTGCACTAGAACGAAACCTTTGACTGATTCCTCAGGACTCCGCGTCTGTGGCTTGCCTCCCTTGCACTGAAGAGGAAACTGGCCCTCTGTGCCCACTGGAGCCCGCCTGGCGCCCGCCTGGCCTTGGTCGTCATGGCTCACGTCAGCTGAGCCTTGTGAGGTGCACCTTTCATAGAACTCTCTGCCCCTCGGGAGCCAGCCTGAGGAGGCTGATCCCCTCGAGGGTCTTGCTATCGTCCGCCTCGCGAGGCTTGGCCCCTCGCGAGGGTCCTCAGTCATTGATGCTGAAGCTGGGCCGTACCAGGCCGTTGATGGAGCCACGTGGTGGGCTGCAGGCAGGCAAGTATGGATACCCCCATATCCAGAACACCGATAGTAGCCCCCGGGCCAAAGGCGCGCTCGGACTTGGCTTCCAGGCGAAGCCAAAGGGCAAGTGCGGAGCATCGCGTGCCCTAACCGCCTACAACCTTTATGACGCATGGCGATTGATGGGTCGTGGGCGTCTCCACTTCCCCATGCTTCCTCAGCAACTGTTCTACTTGACGGGCTGATGCGGCATACAGGAGATCATCATCGCGCGAGGTCGTGGAGGCCGGCGGTTGGTCTTCCTCAGCTATAAATGAGGGGAGGGGCAGAACCCCCTCGCTCATATCTCCTTCGCCTTCTTATCTCCCGTTTCTTCTCCTTCTCCACCTCGATCCCATGGCACCGCCGAGGAGGTTTTCAGCGGCCGAGAAGGGGTAGGCTTCCAAGGATGGACCAGCCTCTTCGCCTCCCAAGAGAGGCCGCGACCGTCCCCGTAAGCACCCCGCAACCCCCGCAGTGGCTTCCAGGGGGCGCGGGCATGCATCCCCCAGGGCCGATGTTTCTCTTGGTGCCCATGACGGTACCTCTTCTCGCGGCGGGGGCCACCGGCTTCGGAGCAGCCCCCATGACAAAGGGAGGCACACCATGATCATGCGCCCTCCTCGACTGCGCTTCTCCTTGCTGGACATGCTCCCCGAGTTCGTGGTGTTGTCAGAGAGCCTAGGCGGCACCTCGCTCCGGCTTCTGCGCTTCTTCTCCGACGAGCTTCCATCCTCGAGGCTCGATGGTCTCTGGCTGCAGGCTGACGGTTGCTGCAGCAGGGCTTCGTGGGTCGGGACTGAGGTCGCCGCCTCAGGTGGCGTGGTCCTGACCCTCGGCTGGCGGACGTTTGCCCGCACGCGAGGCCTGAGCAGAAGGTGCACCGTCCACTTCAGGTATGACGGCCTGGAGACCCTCTACGTGAGGGTGTTCAGGAAGGACAGCCACCACATGGGGTGCTGCCCGAAAGACGGCAACGACGATGACGGTGAGCCTGTCCTTGGTGGTGGGCGTTCCTCTTCTCGCGACAGCAGCTCTTCCTCGGATGAGAGCTCGAGCAGCGCTGGCTACGACCGACCTCTACGCCGTCGCGCTCGGGTCGAGGACGGCGGTGGGTCGTCCCGCCGCAGCGCTCCGGTGAAGATGGAGAGGAGCCCGACATGAGCCCGAGGCCGCTGAACTTGGACTCAAGGCCGGCCACGGCCCTAGGTCACCTATGGGGGAACTGGTGGAGCGCCGGGGCCACCTTGAGGCGCTGCTTGAGGACACGGCGCTGGCGGCGGGTTCGTACGCCCTCGGGTCCTCTTTGTTTAGCCTTTCCTTTCTCCTGTAATCTAATCCAAAAAAAGATAGTGTACCCCGCTGGGGCATGTAATGAACTATGGAAGTTATGCCCCTTATGCTATGCTAGCTATTTAATGCAGTGTCGTAATGTTTGCGCTCTGAGTAGCCAAGGATAGGAAAACTTAGCTTGACATGCGTGCAGTACCTTTCCGCCTTGCGAGGACTTGGCTTCTGGCGCCCGACAAGGCCCCCCTTTCCGAGGACCTGGAGGTCATAGACCTTGGGAGGTGCCTTGGGGTCTCAAGAGCCGTCGTGGAATCGCTGCAGGTTGTTTTTAAAGGGAAATGAAACCTGACGAGCACCTCATTCCTCCTTATGCGAGCCCCCTGTCATGGATTAGCTTTGACTTAATGCACCATGTCGCGCTGCCCGGGGGCACGGATATGAGGGGTGCTGGTGCTTGTGAGCTTGATCGAGGGCTCCTCACGAGGATAAGGCCGAAGCACCAGGGCAGCGGGGTTCGGCGTGGTGTGCACGCACGAGGGCAGGCCCAAGGCACACACACTTGCCTAGCCCCCATGCGCAAGGCGCGCGAGGGAGAGTGACGGGCAACTGCCACCTCTTTTCTGCCCCTAGGCCAAAAGCAGACGAGCAGGAGGAGAATAAATCGACTTGGCAAACCAAAATACAAAAGCACCAACTCCAATGAAAGATAACTAAAAAAACTACAAGCAACTTCGGAAAGCAAATGAACAGCCGCGTCCGGCACCTAATCTAGTCTTCTCATCAGCGCGGAGCTAAGTGCCGCCACTAGGACATGGGAGGGAGCCCCTGTGAGGCCCCAGGGCGGCTCTCAGGAGACTCCAGGGCGTGTACAACTCCACTCATTATTACGTGAGAGTGTCACGAGCGGAGACCTTCATAGGGCGGAGCCTTGCTTCACAGGCCGGAGCCTTTCTTCAGGGGTAGAACTTCCAGAGTTGTTGGATGTTCCAGGCGTTTTGGATGGGGACCCCGTCCTGTGTCTCCAGGCGCGCGACGCCAGGCCTGGAGACACGGGCAATCCTAAACGGGCCCTCCCACATGGGAGAGAGCTTATGCAGTCCTTCCCTGGAGAGCACCTGCCTCAGGACGAGGTCGCCCACCTCTAATGTCCCGGTGCCGATGCTGCGGCAGTGATAGCGCCATAGTGCCTGCTGGTACCGTGCCGCCCGGAGCGAGGCTTGACGGCGGCTTTCCTCCCCTAGCACGAGATCCATCCCCCGCGTGGCATCCTGACGCGCCTCGTCGAACGCCAGGACCCACATGGAGTGATGGTTGACCTCGTGTCGGAGAACCGCTTCTGCTCCTAGACGAGGAAGAACAGCGTCTCTCCCGTTGGCTTGGTTGCGGTGGTGCGATGGACCACAACACGGACTGGAGCTCGTCAAGCTAGCCCCTGCGGTATGCCTTGAGCTTCTTCTTGAAGGTTGTCGTCTTGAGGCCCCTCAGGACCTCGGCATTGGCACGCTCGGCTTGGCCGTTGCTCCTGGGGTGTGCCACTTAGGCGTAGCATATCTGCATTCCAAGGTTAGCACAATATTATTTGAAAAGGTTACTAGTGAATTGTGAGCCGTTGTCAGTGATGATGCGGTTAGGAACCCCAAACCGGCTCACGACGCCCTTGATGAACTTGACGGCTGATCCAGCTGGGATGGCGCGAACAACTTCTACCTCTGCCCATTTGGTGAATTTGTCAATGACGACATAGAGGTAGCGGTAGCCCCTGGCGCTTGAGGGAACGGCCCCAAGATATCCAGCCCCTAGACCACAAACGGCCATGTGAGCGGAATTGTCTGGAGGCCCTGTGCAGGCTGATGAATTTGCTTGGCGTGGAACTGGCATGCTTTGCAGGAATGCACTAGCTCTGTGGCATCGTTGAGCGCAGTGGGCCAGTAGAAGCCGCTGCGGAACGCCTTGCCCACCAGAGTGCGTGATGAGGAATGATGCCCGCGGTCTCCACCATGTATGTTCTCTAGCAGCTCAAGGCCCTATTCCCTGGAGATGCATCGCAATGAAACGTCATTGGGCCTTTTGCGGTATAATTCACCATCACGGATGCAGTACATGGTGGCCTGGCGCCCGCCTGGCCTTGGTCGTCATGGCTCACTTCAGCTGAGCCTTGTGAGGTGCACCTTTCATAGAACTCTCTGCCCCTCGGGAGCTAGCCTGAGGAGGCTGATCCCCTCGAGGGTCTTGCTGTCGTCCGCCTCGCGAGGCTTGGCCCCTCGTGAGGGTCTTCAGTCGTTGATGCTGAAGCTGGGCCGTACCAGGCCGTTGATGGAGCCACGTGGTGGGCTGCAGGCAGGCAAGTATGGATACCCCCATATCCAGAACACCGATAGTAGCCCCCGGGCCAAAGGCGCGCTCGGACTTGGCTTCCAGGCGAAGCCAAAGGGCAAGTGCGGAGCATCGCGTGCCCTAACCGCCTACAACCTTTATGACGCATGGCGATTGATGGGTCGTGGGCGTCTCTACTTCCCCATGCTGCCTCAGCAACTGTTCTACTTGACGGGATGATGCGGCATACAGGAGATCATCATCGCGCGAGGTCGTGGAGGCCGGCAGTTGGTCTTCCTCAGCTATAAATGAGGGAAGGGGCAGAACCCCCTCGCTCATATCTCCTTCGCCTTCTTATCTCCCGTTTCTTCTCCTTCTCCACCTCGATCCGATGGTACCGCCGAGGAGGTTTTCAGCGGCCGAGAATGGGTAGGCTTCCAAGGATGGACCAGCCTCTTCGCCTCCCAAGAGAGGCCGCGACCGTCCCCGTAAGCACCCCGCAACCCCCGCAGTGGCTTCCAGGGGGCGCGGGCATGCATCCCCCAGGGCCGATGTTTCTCTTGGTGCCCGTGACGGTACCTCTTCTCGCGGCGGGGGCCACCGGCTTCGGAGCAGCCCCCATGACAAAGGGAGGCACACCATGATCATGCGCACTCCTCGACTGCGCTTCTCCTTGCTGGACGTGCTCCCCGAGTTCGTGGTGTGGTCAGTGAGCCTAGGCGGCACCTCGCTCCGGCTTCTGCGCTTCTTCTCCGACGAGCTTCCATCCTCGAGGCTCGATGGTCTCTGGCTGCAGGCTGACGGTTGCTGCAGCAGGGCTTCGTGGATCGGGACTGAGGTCGCCGCCTCAGGTGGCGTGGTCCTGACCCTCGGCTGGCGGACGTTTGCCCGCACGCGAGGCCTGAGCAAAAGGTGCACCGTCCACTTCAGGTATGACGGCCTAGAGACCCTCTACGTGAGGGTGTTCAGGAAGGACAGCCACCACATGGGGTGCTGCCCGAAAGACGGCAACGACAATGACGATGAGCCTGGCCTTGGTGGTGGGCGTTCCTCTTCTCACGACAGCAGTTCTTCCTCGGATGAGAGCTCGAGCAGCGGTGGCTACGACCGACCTCCACGCCGTCGCGCTCGGGTCGAGGACGGCGGTGGGTCATCCCGCCGCAGCGCTCCGGTGAAGATGGAGAGGAGCCCGACATGAGCCCGAGGCCGCTGAACTTGGACTCAAGGCCGGCCACGGCCCTAGGTCACCTATGGGGGAACTGGTGGAGCGCCGGGGCCACCTTGAGGCGCTGCTCGAGGACACGGCGCTGGCAGCGGGTTCGTACGCCCTCGGGTCCTCTTTGTTTAGCCTTTCCTTTCTCCTGTAATCTAATCCAAAAAAAGATAGTGTACCCCGCTGGGGCATGTAATGAACTATGGAAGTTATGCCCCTTATGCTATGCTAGCTATCTTAATGCAGTGCCGTAATGTTTGCGCTCTGAGTAGACAAGGACAGGAAAACTTAGCTTGACATGCGTGCAGTACCTTTCCGCCTTGCGAGGACTTGGCTTCTGGCGCCCGACAAGGCCCCCCTTTCCGAGGACCTGGAGGTCATAGACCTTGGGAGGTGCCTTGGGGTCTCAAGAGCCGTCGTGGAATCGCTGCAGGGTTGTTTTTAAAGGGAAATGAAACCTGACGAGCACCTCATTCCTCCTTATGCGAGCCCCCTGTCATGGATTAGCTTTGACTTAATGCACCATGTTGCGCTGCCCGGGGGCACGGATATGAGGGGTGCTGGTGCTTGTGAGCTTGATCGAGGGCTCCTCACGAGGATAAGGCCGAAGCACCAGGGCAGCGGGGTTCGGCGTGGTGTGCACGCACGAGGGCAGGCCCAAGGCACACACACTTGCCTAGCCCCCATGCGCAAGGCGCGCGAGGGAGAGTGACGGGCAACTGCCACCTCTTTTCTGCCCCTAGGCCAAAAGCAGACGAGCAGGAGGAGAATAAATCGACTTGGCAAACCAAAATACGAAAGCACCAACTCCAATGAAAGATAACTAAAAAAACTACAAGCAACTTCGGAAAGCAAATGAACAGCCGCGTCCGGCACCTAATCTAGTCTTCTCATCAGCGCGGAGCTAAGTGCTGCCACTAGGACATGGGAGGGAGCCCCTGTGAGGCCCCAGGGCGGCTCTCAGGAGACTCCAGGGCGTGTACAACCCCACTCATTATTACGTGAGAGTGTCACGAGCGGAGACCTTCATAGGGCGGAGCCTTGCTTCACAGGCCGGGGCCTTTCTTCAGGGGTTGAACTTCCAGAGGTGTTGGATGTTCCAGGCGTTTTGGATGGGGACCCCGTCCTGTGTCTCCAGGCGCGCGACGCCAGGCCTGGAGACACGGGCAATCCTAAACGGGCCCTCCCACATGGGAGAGAGCTTATGCAGTCCTTCCCTGGAGAGCACCTGCCTCAGGACGAGGTCGCCCACCTCTAACATCCCGGTGCGGATGCTGCGGCAGTGATACCGCCGTAGTGCCTGCTGGTACCGTGCCGCCCGGAGCGAGGCTTGACGGCGGCTTTCCTCCCCTAGCACGAGATCCATCCCCCGCGTGGCATCCTGACGTGCCTCGTCGAACGCCAGGACCCACATGGAGTGATGGTTGACCTCGTGTCGGAGAACCGCTTCTGCTCCTAGACGAGGAAGAACAACGTCTCTCCCGTTGGCTTGGTTGCGGTGGTGCGATGGACCACAACACGGACTAGAGCTCGTCGAGCTAGCCCCTGCAGTATGCCTTGAGCTTCTTCTTGAAGGTTGTCGTCTTGAGGCCCCTCAGGACCTCGGCATTGGCACGCTCGGCTTGGTCGTTGCTCCTGGGGTGTGCCACTTAGGCGTAGCATATCTGCATTCCAAGGTTAGCACAATATTATTTGAAAAGGTTACTAGTGAATTGTGAGCCGTTGTCAGTGATGATGCGGTTAGGAACCCCAAACCGGCTCACGACGCCCTTGATGAACTTGACGGCTGATCCAGCTGGGATGGCGCGAACAACTTCTACCTCTGCCCATTTGGTGAATTTGTCAATGACGACATAGAGGTAGCGGTAGCCCCCTGGCGCTTGAGGGAACGGCCCCAAGATATCCAGCCCCTAGACCACAAACGGCCATGTGAGCGGAATTGTCTGGAGGCCCTGTGCAGGCTGATGAATTTGCTTGGCGTGGAACTGGCATGCTTTGCAGGAATGCACTAGCTCTGTGGCATCGTTGAGCGCAGTGGGCCAGTAGAAGCCGTTGCGGAACGCCTTGCCCACCAGAGTGCGTGATGAGGAATGATGCCCGCAGTCTCCACCATGTATGTTCTCTAGCAGCTCAAGTCCCTATTCCCTGGAGATGCATCGCAATGAAACGTCATTGGGCCTTTTGCGGTATAATTCACCATCACGGATGCGACATCCTCCTCCTTCTCCGGTAGGATCCCTTGAAGCAGGTACGCCTTGAACTCCTCAGTCCAGCACCCTTCCCGAGGCTCGAGCGCAAGCAGCAGGCAGGCTACTGAGGGTTGGGTGCATGCTGGGGTGCCAGTCACCGGCGCCTGAGGTAGATCCTTCGGAGGCGGTGCTGGAGTCGTGGTTGGGGGAGACGCAGATGGCTTGAAGAGTCGCTCCTCAAACACTCCCGACTCCCGAGGGAGCCTTCGGGAGGCTCTCTTGGCGATATCGTCCGCCTCCTTGTTCATTCCTCGCAGCACATGCTACAGTTCCAAGCCCAAGAACCCCTTCTCAATCTTGCGTACTTCTTCCAGGTATGCTTCCATGTGCTCGTCCTTGGGTGTGTACTCCTTGTTGGAGAAGTTGACGAGGACCTGGGAGTCACCCTTGATGGTGAGGCGCTTCACCCCCGGCGCCGCCCCAGCCCTGAGGCCGGCGAGCAAGCCCTCAAATTCCGTGATGTTGTTGGAGACCTTCTCCCCCTGCTGGAAATAGAGTTGTATCATGTAGTAGAGCTTTTCCTTGGCGGGTAAGATGAGGACAGCCCCTACTCCTGCGCCTTGTTGTGCGAATGCTCCATCAAAGTACATGATCCACCCGTCTGGCTCCTTGTCCCCAGGTAAGAGGGAGCACTCCTCGCTGACCCCATGGTCAGGGATGTCAGTCCACTCGTCCATGAAGTGAGCGAGGGCCGCACCCTTGATGACCCTGGTGGTGCTAAACTCGAGATGGAACGCCTGAAGCTCGATGTTCCATTCTGCAACTCGCCCGGTGGTGTTCTGGCTCCGGAGCACCCTCTCTAGTGGGTATGCTGAAACGATCCTGATGGGGTGCCCTTGGAAGTAGTGGCGCAACTTTGGGGAGGCGGCGAGGAGCGCGAGCAAGAGTTTTTGAGGCATGGGGTAACGTGCTTGCGCCTCCCTCAGCACCGTGCTGACGAAGTAGACAGGGTGCTCGATGAGGGAAGAGGCACCGGTGGAGTCTTGTTCTTCTTGCAGACGCGATCTTTCGGCGTTCTCGCAAGGACCGTCCTCAGGAGCCCTCCCAGCTGAGGGGTCAATCACGGCCTCGGGAGGAACATCGGACGCTACGTCGGCCGAGGCCCCAAGTGCGCTGTCCTGGGGATGCTGCACTTTGCTTGGTGGTTGAGTGCCCTGCTGAGGGCCCTTGGACGGGTGCTCCTTCCTTAGCATCACCAGGGCGACGCTGGCGGAGAGGGGTGGTTGCCAAGTAGAGCACCATGGGCTCAAGAGGGCGCGGAGCCACCATCACTAGCGGACTGGTCAGGTATCTCTTGAGGTCTTGAAAGGCTGCATCTGCCTCAGGGGTCCATTCGAACGGCTCCTTCCTTTTCGTCAGCTTGAAGAACGGGAGGGCGCTCCTCCAGCTTGGTGATGAAGTGCCCCAGTGATGTTACGCAGCCCGCCAGCTTCTGCATCTCCTTTAGGATCTGCGGGGGGCTCATGTCTTCCATTGCCTTGACCTTCTCTGGATTGTCCTCGATCCCTCTGTGCGACACTAGGAAGCCCAGCAGCTTGCCAGAGGGGACCCCAAATACACACTTCTCGGGATTGAGTCGCAGGTCGACCTTGCTGCGCTAGCTGGCAAACGTCTCCTCCAGATCTTCTATCAGGGTCCCAGCCTCCCAAGACTTCACTACTATGTCATCAACATAGGCCTCCGCGTTTCTCCCGAGCTGCATGCCCAGGGCGATATGCATCAGCTGCTGGAAGGTACCCCAGCATTGCGCATCCCGAAGGGCATTTAGGTGTAGCAGTACACTTCGCAGGGGGTCAGGAATGCCGTCTTCTCCACATCTTGCACGACCATCTTGATCTGGTGGTAGCCTGAGAAGGCGTCCAAGAAGCATAGCAGGTCACACTCGGCGGTGGAGTCCACGATCTGATTGATGCGAGGAAGCGAAAAGGGATCTTGAGGGAAAGCCTTGTTGAGGTTGGTGAAGTCAACACACATTCGTTCCTTCCCTCCTTTCTTGGGACGACAACGGGGTTTGCCAGCCACTCTGGGTATCGTACTTCCCTGATGATCCCAGCATCCTGCAGCTTGCGGGTTTCTTGGACGATAAATGCTTACTTCTCAGTGGAATGGTGGCAGGCCTTCTTCTTCACCGGCCGCACATTTGGGCATACCTTCAGGTGGTGCTCGATTATTCCCCTTGGGACCCCAGCCAGGTCTTTGGGCTCCCAAGCGAATACATCCTTGTTGAGGTGCAAGAAGTCGACCAATGCTTTCTCCTGGTCCTGAGGGAGGCCAGCTCCTATGGTGAAGGTGGTGCTGGTCGTCCCCTCCTCACTGACCAGCACTTGCTTCGTCTCGGCTCGGTCTTGGGAAAACAACTGCTTCATCTTGGTCGGCGCTGCTCCCGGGGCCCCAGGACCCCCCTTCTCACCAGGCAGCATGGACGCCACAAACCTGAAGGCGAGCTTGAGGGCTTGCACCGCATCTTTGGTGTCCCCTGCCACCATGAGGACACCTTGCTGCCCGGCATCTTCATGAGGTTGTAAGATGGGTGAGTTGCCACCGTGAACTTGGCCAAGGCGGGGTATCCGAGGATGGCATTATATGGCAAGTCGATCTGGGCGATGTCGAAGTTGATGAGCTTGACGCGGTAGTTGTCGCGGGTCCCGAAGGTGATGGGGAGACGGATCTGCCCCAGGGGGCGGGTGAAACCGCCGCCGACCCCGGAGAAGGGCTTGGTGGGGCGGAGCCGGCCGGGGGCACGTGCAGCATACCGAATGCCTCCGCAGAGAGCATGTTGAGGCCGGCTCCGCCGTCGACGAGGGTCTTGGTGACCTCCATGTTGCAGATGGTGCGGGTGCAGAGCATTGGGAGCACTCCTGCTCCTACCGTGGTCGCTGGATGGTCTTCTAGGCCGAAGGCAAGGTCGGTGAGGGAGTCCTGGATTAAGGGGTGTTTGGATGGCCAGACTATGACCTTCGGCCGGACTCCCGGACTATGAAGATACAAGATTGAAGACTCCGTCCCGTGTCCGGATGGGACTTTCCTTGGCGTGGAAGGCAAGCTTGGTGATATGATATGAAGATCTCCTCCCATTGTAACCGACTCTGTGTAACCCTAGCCCTCTCTGGTGTCTATATAAACCGGAGAGTTTTAGTCCGTAGGACGAACAACAATCACACCATAGACTAGCTTCTAGGGTTTAGCCACTCCAATCTCGTGGTAGATCTACTCTTGTACTACCCATATCATCAATATTAATCAAGTAGGAGTAGGGTTTTACCTCCATCGAGAGGGCCCGAACCTGGGTAAAAACATCGTGTCCCTTGTCTCCTGTTACCATTCGCCTAGACGCATAGTTCGGGACCCCTACCCGAGGTCCCCCGGTTTTGACACCGACATTGGTGCTTTGATTGAGAGTTCCTCTGTGTCGTCGCCTTTAGGCCCGATGGCTTCTTCGCTCATGAATCGCGATGCGGTCCGGGATGAGACTTTTCTCCCCGGACAGATCTTCGTATTCGGTGGCTTCGCACTGCGGGCCGACTCGTTCGGCCATCTGGAGCAGATCGAAAGCTATGCCCCTGGCCATCAGGTCAGGTTTGGAAGCTTAAACTACACGGCCGACATCTGCGGGGACTTGATCTTCGACGGATTCGAGCCACGACCGGGCGTGCCGCACTGTCACGATGGGCATGATTTAGCATGGTCGTCAGACAACACCCAGAGCGTCGCTCAGGTGTCCGCTCCGACCATTAGCTCGGAGCCCACTGCGCCAGTCGGGGACGGACGGTTGGACGCCGCCCTGGAAACTGCAACCTCTACGGTGATAGAGCCGGATACCAGCCTAGTCCCTCACAAGGCCCTTGACTCCAAGGTGCCGGACTACAATCCGGACTCCGTAAATCCCACACCTCTTACGATTAAGCCCGATTGGGCTCCGGTCATGGAGTTCACCACCGCGGACGTCTTTCAGCACTCGCCTTTCAGCAATATTCTGAATCAATTAAAGTCTCTCGCTTTGTCAGGAGAGCCTTGGCCGAACTACGACCAACATGGTTGGGATGCGGACGACGAAGAAATTCGAAGCCCACCCACCACCCACTTCGTAGCCACTGTCGACGATTTAACCGACATGCTCGACTTTGACTCCGAAGACATCGACGGCATGGACGCCGAGGAAGGAGACGATCAAGAACCAGCACCTATAGGGAACTGGAAAGCCACCTTGTCATATGACATATACATGGTGGACACCCCTAAAGCGGGGGATGGCGAGGAGAAAACGGAGGATGACCCCTCCAAGAAGCAACCCAAGCGCCGACGTCAGCGGCGCCGCTCTAAGTCCCGCCAAAGCAAAAACGGCGACTCCGGCACCGGAGATAACAACACGCCGGACAGTGCCGAAGATAACCCCCTCCAGCACGATTCAGTGCAGGAGGACGAAGGAGCCAGCCCTCATGAGAGAGAGACCGACAAAGAGGATGAGGATGACAATTACATGCCTCCCTCCGAAGACGAGGCAAGCCTCTACGATGATGAATTCGTCGTGCCAGAGGATCCCGTCGAACAAGAGCGTTTCAAATGCAGGCTCGTAGCCACGGCAAGCAGCCTCAAGAAGAAATAGCAGCAGCTTAGAGCTGACCAAGACTTGCTAGCCGACAGATGGACCGTAGTCCTAGCGGCCGAAGAGTATAAACTAGAACGCCCATCCAAGAGCTACCCAAAGCGCAGGCTGCTACCCCAACTTGAGGAGGAAGCAACTAAACCTACATCACCAGCGTACAATGCGCCCAATCGGCCACCCTGTGGCCGCGATAGAGAGGCCTTCATGCCCTCAACCCAAGCCGCACCCCGACACCGCTCAAAACATACCAGAGTACGGGGAGACGCAATAGACCTGTGAGACATCTTGGAGAATAAGGAAAGGCAAACAAGATCGATCTACGGATCGCATGGGCGCCCCGCTTCACGTGACGCTAGCCGTCACGCCGGACATAGTAAGTATGGCCTGGCCGAATACAACAGACCAAGCTCGTCCGAGCTGCGTCGTGATATAGCCCAGTACAGGGGCGCCGCACACCCACTATGCTTCACAGATGAAGTAATGGATCATCAAATCCCCGAGGGCTTCAAACCCGGAAACATCGAATCATACGATGGCACAACAGATCCTGCGGTATGGATCAAGGATTATCTCCTTCATATCCACATGGCCCGTGGTGATGATCTACACGCCATCAAATACCTCGCGCTCAAGCTTAAAGGACCAGCTCGACATTGGCTTAACAGCCTACCAGCAGAGTCAATTAGTTGTTGGGAGGACCTGGAATCCACATTCCTTGACTACTTCCAGGGCACGTATGTGCGACCACCAGATGCCGATGACCTAAGCCACATAATCCAGCAGCCAGAGGAATCGGCCAGACAATTCTGGACACGGTTCCTAACCAAGAAAAACCAAATAGTCGATTGTCCGGACGCCGAGGCCCTTGCAGCCTTCAGGCACAACATCCGAGACGAATGGCTTGACTGGCACCTAGGACAGGAAAAGCCGAAATCTATGGCAACCCTCACGACGCTCATGACCCGCTTCTGTGCGGGAGAAGACAGCTGGCTAGCTCATAGCAATAACATAACCAAGAGCCCCGGCAATTCGGATACCAAGGATAACAACGGCGGGTCACGTCGCAACAAGCATAAGCGCCGCATTAACGGTGACAATACTGAAGATACGGTAGTCAATGCCGGATTCAGAGGCTCTGACCGGGTCGGCGGCAGAAGCCATTCAAAAGAAACCCTCAGGGCCCATCCAGCTTAGACCGGATACTCGATCGCTCATGCCAGATACACGGCACCCCCGAACAGCCATCCAATCACACCAACAGGGATTATTGGGTGTTCAAGTAGGCAGGCAAGTTAAGTGCCGAGACCAGAGACAAGGGGCTACATAGCGATGACGAGGAGGGGTCCCGGCCGCCGAACAACAAAGGACAGAAGGGATTTCCCCCGCAAGTTCGGACGGTGAACATGATATACGCAACCCATATCCCCAAAAGGGAGCGGAAGCGCGTTCTCAAGGACGTCTATGCGCTGGACCCAGTCGCCCCAAAGTTCAACCCATGGTCCTCCTGCCCGATCACCTTCGATTGAAGAGACCATAACACCAGCATCCGTCACGGCGGATTCGCCGCACTGGTCCTAGACCCAATTATTGACGGATTTCACCTTACCAGAGTCCTAATGGACGGCGGAAGTAGCCTGAACCTGCTTTACCAGGACACAGTGCGAAAAATGCTCATCGATCCTTCAAGGATTAAACCCACAAATACAACCTTCAGAGGTGTCATACCAGGGGTAGAAGCCAGCTGTACAGGCTCGATTACACTCGAAGTGGTCTTCGGATCCCCGGATAACTTCCGGAGCGAGGAGTTAATCCTTGACATAGTCCCATTCCGCAGCGGCTATCACGCCCTGCTTGGACGAACTGCATTTGCAAAGTTCAATGTGATGTCGCACTATGCATATCTCAAGCTCAAGATGCCAGGACCTCGCGGAGTCATCACGGTAAACGGAAACACCGAACGCTCTCTCCGAACGGAGGAGCACACAGCGGCACTTGCGACGGAAGTACAGAGTAGCCTCTCAAGGCAGTTCTCCAATCCAGGAGTCAAACGTCCGGACAACGTCAAGCGAGCCCGAAATAACCTACAACAAATCCGGATGGCACGTTCCGAGCAAGCATAGCAGTGCGGCCCCAACCCCAACCCCCGCCAAACGGTGATACTGGTACCACGCGTACATAATTACGCCTTAGAGATACCATGGGCATAAGGGAAGGGGCACAACAACGGCACGCCCAGAATGCGGCTCAACCGCACTAAGGGGCTCCCTATTTCGCTGTTTTCCTTTTTACACACTTTCAGGACCCAACTATTCGGAAGGCCTGTCCGGCAATACACTCGCCGAACCCACGATGCAACAGCCAGGAAGGGAGCAAGCCACGTGAAAAGTCCAGGTGGTCTCTATAACGAGTTTAATACCTGTCTTACTTACAATTCCGTAGCTTGCCCCTGGAGGGGAATATGTCAAATACTCCCATCTCTCACTTACCGCACTGCTTGTATCGTCCTGCTTTCGCAGCAGCCCTTTTGTAATAAACAATATATAGCTCTTATCTATTATTGTACTTATCTATTTTTATATACAAATATGTTCAGTCATGACATTCTGCAACTGTACACTTTGGTGCGGACAATACACCAGGGGCTTACAACACCCCATAACATGGTGTGAGGAGACCGAACACTCTCACGAGTGCGGCACCCCGAACTTATAGCACTATATGCATCAGCTCCGAATCATGTCTTTGGTCAACTGTTGGGTTTGCCCGGCTCCCATGTTTTGGTACCTTACGTTCCGCATTGTTGGCTAAGGTAGCGGTGGGAGAACTACTGCGATTGTGCCCTAGTTGAGCTGGGTTAACACCTCAGTAGAGAAAGCTAAAACTGACTGTCATGATAGCGCAAGAGACCGGTCGCTGTTCGCGAGGTTTCTTCGAGTCCTTAAAGACTTATGCCGCTTCGAGCGAGGAACCGGATTTATTCGGCTGAGGCGTGGATAGCGCCCCAAACTCGGTCTTCCGAATACTAGGGGCTTTGCCGAAATTTAAAATTATAGAATTCTATGGCGAAGTGAGAGTGATAAAGCATTATAAGTACGACGGCCTGGTTCGTTGTGCTAAACGCCTCCCTAGATGGACCCAAGAATGGGAACAAGAGCGCTCAGGTTTATCCCGAACACCCCAACACTCGTGGAATGGGCGTCGAAGCCGACGACTTGCATCTCTCAGATTTGATAAACGACTGCACATAAGGTAATATTTTAAATTAACAAGCGTTGCTCAACCATATGAACAAAGCTTCAGCGTACAGGATAACAAATGCGAGTCTAGTCAAAAATTACATCTTTGGAGCACTCATCCGTTATACGGCGGGCACCGTTCAGAACGCCATTATAATACATCTCGGGCGTACGATACTCCTTGCCCGGCGGTGGCGCGTCCGTCAATAGCTTCTCCGCATCTAGCTTGCGCCAGTGCACCTTAGCACGGGCAAGGGCCCGACGGGCACCTTCAATACAAACGGAGCGCTTGACGACCTCAATCCACAGACATGCATCCACCAGCCGCCGCACCAGACCGAAGTAGCTCCCAGTCATGACTTCTCCAGGCCACAGCCGAGCTATGAGGCCCTTCATGGCCTGTTCGGCCACCTTGTGGAGCTCGACCAGATGCTTCAGCTGGTCGCTCAGGGGCACCAGATGTTCGGCCTCAGCGTACTGAGACCAGAACACTTTCTCCATCGAGCTCCCCTCTTCGGCTCGGTAGTATGCGGCGGCATCAGACACAATACGGGGCAGATCGGCGAACGCTCCTGGAGAGCTCCGGACTCGGGTAAGTAGCAGATAATTAACTTTTATATTTTTTCTTTGCATAAAGAATGCCTTACCCGCCGCTATCTTCTTGATCGCCTCGATCTCCTGAAGGGCCTTCTGGGCTTCGGCCTAGCGGTCTTGGCACTCTCAAGAGCCAAGGCAAGCTCAGACTCTCGAGTCTTCGAGTCACGCTCCAAACTCTCGTGTTTTTTCACAAGAGCCTGGAGCTCTTGCCGCACCTCCTCCACCCGCGCCTCTTGCTTCTCTCGCTCGGTGTGCTCCAAGGCCGCACTCTTTTTGGCCTTGGAGAGCGCCTCTTTTAGGGTCGCCACCTTGTTCGTGGCTCCTGCATCATTAACGTTGGTCCTGTTATTATTTTGCAACCAAGTATTTCTATATACATTTACAGGAAGGTACTATGTACCCTCTTTCTCCTTGAGCTGCTTCTTGGCACGGCCGAGCTCGCTCTCGGACCGCTCGAGGCTTTCCTTTAATGCATTGACCTCCGCAGTCAGTGCGGCAGAGGTCAGCAGTGCAGCCTGCATTCCCATATTGACATATTTCTATTAGACTCCTGCGTATATCTTTTTAGATCCTCAGCTCGGCCTTTCTTTCCGAACACCGAACTGAGCATCAGGGGCTACTGTCTATGCGGTAATAATTTATATATATATGTTTTTGAACACATACCTCAAAGCCCGTTAACAGGCTTGTACAGGCTTCCGTCAGCCCGCTCTTGGTGGACTGAACCTTCTGAATCACCGCACTCATAACAGTGTGGTGTTCCCTCGTCGATGGAGGCACCGTTAAGCGCCTCCAGCAAATTGTCCGACGCCTCCGGATGGACGGAAGTCGCCGGCGTCATAGGCTTGCCCTTCTTATGAAGGCGCCGCCTGTCGGACTCTAGAACCGCTGATGGTTCCGGAGCAGTGTCCGGCCCGGGGCCGAACTTAGATCCCTCCGGGGCTTTACCCCCTTTGGGCCCAGAGTCCGTACGGTCGCCTTGTGGCGCCTCCAGGACCACCTCCTCCTGGTTTTGTCCCCTACGGGACTCCACCTCAGCGTCGTCTGTAGGAAGAGGGGAGGATGCCGTCGGAAGTGAAGCGCTATTCACGTCCGACGAATTCAGAGAGCCGCTCGACGAATCGCCAAGCTGGGCTCTGGGCGGACTGCATGATTAGATTCGGCGTTAGAAGCTATCGAATAATAAAGGAGTGCAATAAGTCATTCGGGTAGCCGGACACTTACGATTTTGCTAGGGGCTTGACCCTGGATGGCCATTCCCCCCCGCCGTCTTCGGCGTCGGGGGCGTAGTCCGGCAGAAGGGTCTTCCCCTTCTTTCACCCTCCGGCTTCCCTAGTTGGGGCGGCCTTTCTTTTCTTTCCTCCCCTCGTTGGAGGGGGAGAGGCATCTTCTTCTTCTTCCTCCTCCTCGTCTTCGGAGGCGGAAGGTGCGTTGGGGTTGTCGGGCAAATCCGACGCCACCGGGCACCGGGAACTCTTTCGGGTACCCGTGGCCTTCTCCTTGGCCTTCTTCTCCGGCACCATGTGAGGTGCCAGAACCAGTAGCTTTTCTAATTGCACGTATGCTGGGCCTTCGGGCAAAGGAGCCGGACAGACAAACTTTCCGGATGTCCTCTTCCAGTCCTGTCAAAGGAACGGGAGTTTAGATCCCACATAAAGTCACACTATGAAATTCGGGTATCCCGTAAGGGACTAAATGTAAGCTTACTTTAGAGGCTTGACGTTTGGCGCAGAATCCGCCTTCCTCGGTGATGGGAGGGGAGACCTGGGAACTCTTGAAAAGCACCTTCCAGGTGTCCTCGTGCTTCGTTTCGAAGAGCCGGGATAGAGTCTGGTGCTGGGCCAGGTCGAACTCCCACAAATTGAAGTCACGTCGTTGACACGGGAGGATCCGGCAGAAGAGCATGACCTGGACCACGTTGACAAGCTTGACCTTCTTGGTCACCAGGTCTCGGACACAGGTTTGGAGTCCGGTCACCTCTTCCGGATTGCCCCACGACAGGCCCGTCTCTTTCCAAGATGTGAGCCGGGTGGGGATGCCGGATCGAAATTCGGGGGCCGCTGCCCACTTAGGGTCATGCGGCTCGGTGATATAAAACCACCCCGATTGCCACCCTTTGATGGTTTCCACGAAGGCACCCTCGAGCCAGGTGACATTGGCTATCTTGCCCACCATGGCACCTCCGCATTCCGCCTATCGGCCTTTCACAACCTTCGGCTTGACGCTGAAGATCTTCAGCCATAGGCCAAAGTGGGGTTGGATGCGGAAGAAGGCCTCACACACGATGATAAACACCGAGATATTGAGGATGAAGTTCGGGGCCAGGTCATGGAAGTCCAGGCCGTAGTAGAACATGAGCCGCCTGACGAACGGGTGAAGAGGAAAACCCAGTCCGCGGAGGAAATGGGGAAGAAAAACAACCCTCTCATGGGGCCTGGGGGTGGGGATGAGTTGCCCCACATCTGGAAGCCAGTGCGCGATGTCGTTAGACAAGTATCCGGCCTTCCTCAGTTTTTTGATTTGCCCCTCCGTGACGGAGGAGGCCATCCATCTGCCTCCCGCTCCGGACATGGTTGGAGAAGGTTGAGGTGGGAAGTGCGGGCTTGGGCGTTGGAGCTCGAGCACGCAGGGACGGATAAGCAGAAGAGGAAGAAGGCGTGAATGGAAAGGGCGGATTCTTATCCCCTTATATGGACGGCCAAAACTACGAGCCCTCCACCGGCCTAATAAAACTCGCTTATCTCCCAAGCGCCGCGGTTAATGGCGTGGTTGGGTTACCCACACCCGTATTGATGAGAATCCCCGAATAAGGGGACACGATCTTTGCTTTGACAAGACGTGCCAAGGAAACCGCCTCGCTAAACGCGCTCAGGTGGAACAATAAAATGAATAAAAGTCTGGCCGTGGCATGATGTCATGCCACGGAGTACGTCAGCAGATCCGATTAATGCAAATATTATTCTCTCTATGGTGGAATGTGGAACTTATTTTGCAGAGCCGGACACTACCTTGGTGTTCAACATCTTCTATGAAATATTCGGAGGAGGAACCCGCCTTGCAAATCCGAAGAAAACTTGCACGCCGAACTCGTCGTCATTGAAGCTTGGTTCAGGGGCTACTAAGGGAGTCCTAGATTAGGGGGTCTCCGGATGGCCGGACTATGACCTTTGGCCGGACTCTCGGACTATGAAGATACAAGATTGAAGACTCTGTCCCGTGTCCGGATGGGACTTTCCTTGGCGTGGAAGGCAAGCTTGGCGATACGATATGAAGATCTCCTCCCATTGTAACCGACTCTGTGTAACCCTAGCCCTCTCCGGTGTCTATATAAACCAGAGAGTTTTAGTCCGTAGGACGGACAACAATCATACCATAGGCTAGCTTCTAGGGTTTAGCCACTCCAATCCCGTGGTAGATCTACTCTTGTACTACCCATATCATCAATATTAATCAAGTAGGAGTAGGGTTTTACCTCCATCGAGAGGGCCCGAACCTGTGTAAAAACATCATGTCCCTTGTCTCCTGTTACCATCCGCCTAGACGCATAGTTCGGTACCCCCTACCCGAGATCCGCCGGTTTTGACACCGACAGTCGGCCTTCAGCGCTGCCTAGCCGGAGGAGCCCCTGAGCTCACCTCGGCAGCGCTTACTTGATGGTAGAACTGGTTGATATGCCGATCAGAAGGTGGTGCCTGCGAGCCGCCTAAGAGGGCTGCAACGACAAGAGGCGCCGGTGCCGTGAAGTGCGCGACGAAGAGGCTACGCAGCTCCTCCAAAGAGGCCATAGAGGACTCCGGCAGGTGGAGTAGCCAGGCGCGCAACGCTCCTACAAGGGCCATGGGGAGCCAGTTGGCCTTCACATTGTGGTCTCCACCAGCCGCCCAGACTGCCTCCTCGTACGCCTGGAGGAAGCCAGTCGGGTCCATCGTGCCGTCGTAGCATGGAGGCATCCCGGGCTTGACCTTGGGCAGCCATTCCACATGCCCTAGTGAGGGGGTGAAAGGGCGCAGCCCCGACGCTTCTTCAAGGCACGCGTTGGTCGAGTCGATGGAGAAGCACCCGCCATTGAAGTCGATGGCACGATTCGACGGATGGAGCAGAGGATCCCCGACGCACCCCTACCTGGCGCGCCAAATGTCGGATTACGGGTTCCACAAACCCTTGGAAGGTTCGAACTCTGGGGTGCGTGCAGAGATCTCAACCTACCTAGCCTGCCTACTCGCAATCCTACTAAGCCTTACAGTTTATCCTGTCAGGCTCGAAGAGACAAAGAGACACAACATTTTATCCTGGTTCGGGCCACCTTGCAGTGTAATACCCTACTCCAGCATTTTTGGTGGGTTGCCTCGAAGGGCTGAGGATGAACTAGTACAGTGGATGAACTGGCCTCAGGAGGTGAGGTGTTCTTGAGCTGAAGAGAGCTGGTGAGGTGGTCGGGTGAGAATGGATCCGATCCCCTTCCTTGGTGGTGGCTATGTCCTATTTATAGTGGCCTTGGTACTCTTCCCAAATGTTGGCGGGAAGGGATCCCACAACGGCCAGATTTGAAAGGGGACAAGTAGTACATCCTATCCTGACTAAAGTGGTCTTCGCCTACGAAATCCCTCTGGCCATGACTCTACGGTTGGCTCGCTGATGACCTCCACCCCGCCGTCCTGGCAGTCTTGGGCTTGTTGCACCAGAACGGAAACTTTTGGTTGATTCCTCAGGACTCCGTGCATGTGGGTTGCCTCCCTTGCACCAAATAGGAAACTGGCTCTCTGTGCCCGCTGGCGCTCGCCTGACGCCCGCCTGGCCTTGGTTATCATGGCTCACGTTAGCTGAGCCTCGTAAGGTGCACCTTGCATAGAACTCTCTGCCCCTTGGGAGCCAGCCTGAGGAGGCCAATCCCCTTGGGCGTCTTGCTGCCGTCCGCCTTGTGAGGCTTGGCCCATCGCGAGGGTCTTGAGTTGTTGATGCTGAAGCTGGGTCGTACCAGTCTATTGATGGAGCCATGTGGTGGGCTGCAGGCAGGCAAGTTTGGATACCCCCATATCCAGAACACCGACAATGCAAGTCATAAATCACATTGTTTTTGCACTCTATGCATGCAAGCACCACATCATAAATTTGTGCATGTTACTCATAAGTTATTTCTTGCATCAAATTTTGTATTGACAATGTATGTGCTGGTCACGTACACACATATGTAGTTAACATTCACATTTTTGTTAGAAATGTCATTCTTTTAACTGTAATTCATTTTTTCTCTTTAGTTATAGATGTTTTTGGAGGAACTTTTATGCATTATCTACACCCTTATATAGTGTGCGAATAACTTTGAAAAATGGTCACTGGATGAAGCTAATTCGACAGTGCAAAGATGGCAAACCGAGCACTACTGGCCATTGGATATCATTGACATTCCACCAGATTCTGCCACATGTACAATTTAGAAGACTCCATGGTTGAACTTAAGCATAATGCAGAAACCTCAAAACACAAGCACTTCTCCTTTGTTCTAGAATCTTCCGTATCATAATTGCCCAAATTTTTTTTTTCTAAATGAATTGCCATTATTTGTTTTTAACATTATGCTTTACAATGCACAACTCCATGAATCTTAACATTTTTATAAAACTAATTGATTTTGAATGAGATGAACTATAAGAACTAAACGAATATCGACATCATGCATATATGACTCAAATCTTTACATGATATAGTGTGTATTTATTCATAATTTGGTTTCCAAATCTCATGCGTTCAATGCATGTGTACCTTACTAGTTTTGAGTAGAGTAGCTAATTTCACGCGGCCATGGGTATATCAAAATGCAGGGCCCATGCATCATTGCCTTTCGATCGAACCTACATCCACAATTTTTTGTACGTATATCTCCACTGGTCCCCGAACCCAAAATGTTACCTCGTTCCCATAAAACCAAGCGGCCCACACATATTAAGGTGTTGACTCGAACTCAATCTCTCTCCCGTTTACTATGACGTGGCCCCGCACGCTGTAGTACTCCTACAAACCCTACCGCCGCACGTATCATCGGTTTTCTTCAAGAGGACGAGGTAGAAGCGGATTTTTAGTGGAGGCGCTTTAAAAAAGGATTTGTAGTGGAGGCCCCTACCCTAGGGTGCCCTAGGTAGCTTCCCCACGCATAATTGGTTTTCTCTTTTCTTTATGCTCTTGCACCCTAGAGTGAAATGATGGTTGCTTTGTCCGTCTAGCTTAATGTGGAAAAGGTGGGGCTTTGTGATTTGACCCCTCATTGCTCATTTACTACTACTGCGGCGCTACGACCGGGGTGCCTCAAGTCCAACCGCTGCTCCGAACTGTAATTTGGTGCATCGCACATGGAACAAGACGGTGGATGAGCCACATGTCGGCCAGGGGTCCTGTTAACTGTGTCGCCATTTCATGTGTGGACTGACCCTGTTTGAGTTGCTACGCCAACACGACAGGAGCAGCCTACGACTTGGTTTTGCTCCTTAGTGAATCCTGACTATATTGATCTAAAAAGATACGTACTGTACTACCCTCTCCATCTCGGTTTATAGGGCGTGCACATAGTTCTAGGTCATCCATTTGAATAACTAAAGATGAGTTACTATGTCACAAAAAGTATATCATTGGATTCTTAAGTGGATGTAGTTTCTAAACATATACTATTCATCACATATATAGCCAGTTAAATTCTCAACGTAGAACGACGTGCATGCCCTATAAACCGATACAGAGGAAGTAGTAAAAATGAGGTGATTTTATCGAACGATGGGCGGGGGAGCATGGCTTGTCATGCGTTGCCACGTGTCATGATGTACCAAGGCGATGCGCGTGTCCCTCTTGAGGCAGAACAATGGCAGAAGCAACACTACGTGGTTTTCTTGAAGGAGATGATGGCGAAGCGAAGTGTGAAATAATGGTTGCTTCGTCCGTCTGGGAAGGTGCGGCATTGTGATCTGACATCTCATTGCTCATTTCTACTACTGGGGCAGTATGACTAGGGTGCGCCCCCCTGCTGTTCTGCACTGTTATTTGGTGCATGACACGTTGACCCGGTTGCTATATGTCCCACATGTCGGCGAGAGGAAGTACAAAATTCACGAAAGCGAGCGTCAATGGAGGACTACAAGACACGGCTTGGTTTTTGCTGCTTCGCGCGATCCATCAATACAAATCCGGACTAAAAAAGGCAAGGGCGGGCCTTTTCCCACGCGACAGGCAGGGGAGTTTTGCATAGTCTGTTTGAGGCAAGGAGGCAGGAAGGGAAACAAGCAAATAAAGGTTGAGCGGCTTAGTTTTGGGAAAATCTGATTTTACGGAGTGCGTACCCACTATGGAGGTAGTACTACTTACTACTCCCTCCTTTCTGGTTTATAGGGATCATCTAAAAAAATTTGTTTTTTGTTTTATAAGTATCAATTCCACTAGTAGTAGTAGTACCATCGCAAGTTGGATTTTGAGATGCGCTAAATCACCCGATGCAAGCAGTGTCGAGAGAAAACTCACCAATGCATGTAGAAGTTCATGGAAATTTAGTGGTCATGCATGCATTCGTTCTAATTAATGCCTCGGTAAACATAACTTCTTGAGAAAAATGAGCGTACTAATTACTTCTGCAAACTACGAAATTAATTCCACCACTCACTGTCTACCTTGGTTGGAGAGATTTTGAAATTGAGCCATAAACTCGAAAGGAGGGAGTAGTAACTTTTGTCTCGATTACTATTTGTGGCCTTGTATAGATGCAAAATGTATTTTTTTATAGTGGCCTTGTATAAGTAAATGGTAGGAGTACTAAAGGACATATATTCCAAAAAATATGATAATGTGTGTAACCAAGGTAGGGATGAGGAGTAAACGGAGGGAGTAGTAAAATTTTCTCCTCGTCCAGCGAGCCACCACGCGCGTGGGCGAGGGAGTGGGCGTAAGGCGTACTAGTAAGGAAGCTTCACCTCATCCTGCGAACCACCACGCTCTTGGGCGGGGGAGACGGCATACTAAGCAAGCTTCTCCTTGTTCTGCGAGTTGACGGGAGACATCAAGAAGTACTCCAGTGTATAGAGCCTTGCCTGTAAGGTAGGTGTCGGTGTCAAAACCGGTGGATCTCGGGTAGGGGGTCCCGAACTGTGCGTATAAGCCTAATGGTAACAGGAGGCAGGGGACACAATGTTTACCCAGGTTCGGGCCCTCTCTATGGAGGTAATGCCCTATTTCTTGCTTGATTGATCTTGATGATATGAGTATTACAAGAGTTGATCTACCACGAGATCGTCATGGCTAACCCTAGAAGCTAGCCTATGATTATGATTCTTCTCCTCCTACGGACTAAACCCTCCGGTTTATATAGACACTAGAGGGGGCTAGGGCTACACAAGGTCGGTTACAGAGAAGGGAATCTACATATCGGAATTGCCAAGCTTGCCTTCATGCAAAGGAGAGTCCCATCCGGACACGGGACAAAGTCTTCTATCTTGTATCTCCATTGCCCAACAGTGCGGACCACGTATATAGTCCGGCTGTCCAAGGACCCCTTAATCCAGGACACCCTCAGTAGACCCTGAACCAGGCTTCAATGACGATGAGTTCGGCGCGCAGATTGTCTTCGGCATTGCAAGGCGGGTTCCTTCTCCGAATACTTCAAAGTAGATCTTGAACACAAGAATCGTGTCCGGATCTGCAAAACAAATTCCATATACCACCATAGAGAGTATAATATTCCACGAGTCCAATCTGTTGACAACTTTTTGATAGCATGACATCATGCCGTGGCACGGTCTTTATTCGAACCGTTTTTAGCCTGCCCCTCCATATTTCGAAGCGCAACTTCATCGGCACATCTTGTCAAAGCAGAGATCGTGTCCCCCTTATCACGGGATTCACATCAATACGGGTATGGGTAACCAAACTGTGCCATCAGCACGACGCTTGGGGAATAAGCGAGTTTTAGGGAAAGTGGGGAGGCACATGATTTTTATTGCCTTTATAAAGGAATAAGGATTCCCCTCTTTCACCCACGCCTTCTCCTTACTATGCTCATCCTTTGTCGAGCTCCAGCCCCCAAGCTTTCGCCTTCTGTGCCAAAAAAGCATTCCAAACATGTCTGGATCCGGAGCAGGAGGCAAGTAGATGGCCTCCTCCATCAAGGAGAAGGACATCAAGAAGCTCTGGGAGGCCCCGTACCTAGCCAAGGAGGTCACCCATCGGCTTCCGGCCAAGGGGCAAATCGTCCCCACCCCGGAGCCCCAGGAAAGGGTAGTGTTTGTTTGTCACTTCGTCCGCGGGCTGGGGTTTCCCCTCCATCCGTTCGTTCGTGGACTGATGTACTATTACGGGCTGGAATTCCTTGATCTGGCCCCCAACTCTATCCTCAATATATCAGCGTTTATCGTCGTGTGTGAGGCCTTCATCCGCATTCCACCTCATTTTGGTTTATGGCTGAAAGCTTTCAATGTGAAGCCAAAGGTGGTGAGCCGCCAGGAAGCAGAGTGTGGAGGCGCCATGGTGGGCAAGATGCCCAATGTCACATGGCCTGAAGGCTCCTTTGTGGAGACGGTAAAGGGGTGGCAATCGGGGTGGTTCTACATCACCGAGCCGCGTGACACCAACTGGGTGGCGGCCTCTGATTTTCATTCCGGAGTCCCAATGCGGCTCACCTCCTAGCAAGAGAAGGGCTTGGCATAGGGCTCTTCGGACAAGCTGACCGGGCTCTAGATGTGCATCCAGAACATGGTAAACAAGAGAATCAAGCTCGTCAACGTGATACAGGTTATGCTCATTCACCGAATCCTTCCGTGCCAACACCGGACTTGCAAATTCTTGGAGTTTGACCCGGCCAAGCACCAGACACTATTAGAGCTCTTCGGTACAACACACGAAGACATCTGGAACGTGGTTTTTAAGGCCGGCGAGACACCACCGCATACGACCGAAGATCGTGGGCTTAGCTTGATACGCCAGGCTAATCCGGTAAGTTATTACATGTTTTAGAGGCATACTATTTACTGGCATATTCGAGGAAGGAGTCTAAGCTTCCCCATCAGCTTATTCAGGCCTGGATAGAGATAGCGGAGTGGATTGATTGTCCGGCTCCGCTGCTCGAAGGCGAAATAACCCCGCTTCTGATGAAGATGCTATTTCTGGCTCCTTATGAGGTGTCGGAGAAGAAGGCCAAGGGGACCAGAGATGGTCTCCACCGCAAGGGAAATTCAGACGCGGCGTCCGAAGACGCCAAAGCTCACTCCTCTGCTGAAGACGACGAGGAAGAGGAGGAAGAAGAAGAAGAAGCGGAAAGCCATTCCCCCCTGCGAGGGGGAGAAAGAAGAGGATGGCCTCCACACGTTTGGAGGCCGAAACATCTAGGAAGGGGAAAGCTTCCCTTCTAGACAAATCCACCGCGTCCACCGACATCAGCCCGGAGTGGGAACCCAGGGTCAAGCCCGTAGGCAAATCATGAGTGTTAAGAAACTCAGACACATTTATGTATCCAGCCTTACCATTGCATGGTATTAACATGTCGTGTCACACATTTTGCAGTCCGGCTAGATCCAGCGTCGGGCAGTCCTCATCAGGGGACTCGCTCGATCTGGACGCGATGGACAGTAGGACCCTCCCGACGGCCTTCTCTCCCAAGGGCATGGACAACACCGAGGTGTCGTCCCACAGGAACCCAGGCCAGGGAGGGACCGTTGATGCGGCGTCGGAGGGTCAAACCTCGGCAGCCGGACACATGGGGGAGAAAACCCCCATGGACACTGCCGACGGGGTCCATCCCAAATTTGGCCCCCAGCCGAACACCGTTTCGGAGACCAGTATGGCTCCGGAATCAGGCAAGCAACCTTCTTCAAAAGAAGGGGGTGTGCATGTTTCATCGGCGACCTCTGTCCTCCCAGAGGTTCCGGATACTTTATTGGAGGCGCTGGAAAGCGCTTCCATTGTTGAAGAGCACCGTACCCTTATGGCTGCGGTGATTGAGAAGGTTCAGTCCGCAAAGAGCGGGCTGACCAAAGCCTGCACAAGCCTTCTAACAGGCTTTGAGGCAATGAAGTTGAATATAAAAAAGAATATCACAATATAGAGAGTAGCCCCTGATACACTGTTCGGTGTTCGAAAGAAAAGCCGAACAGAGGATCAAATATTATTCATAGGAGACTAACTATGAAATATCTATGTGAACAAGCAGACGTCGTTATTTGCTGCGATCTCTCATGCTGCGGAGGTCTCCGGACTGAAGCAGAGTCTGGAGCGGGTCGAGAAAGAGCTCGACCATGCAAAGCAGCAACCAGAGGATAACCAAGGTATGAAATAATCTTGTTTGTATTCAGTATGAATTAATAATTTATTTTGACTAAAAATGTCATGATATGTATTTAGGAGCGGTGACCGAGGTCGAGGCTCTCAAGAAGGCGCTGGCTGAGGCCGAGAAGGCGGCGGCCAAGGAGCAGGCCAGTTGTGAAAAACACGAGGCCAGGGTCATTGAAGTTCAACAAGAGCTCCAAGAGGCCGTGAAGAAGTGCGAGACCTTGGAGCAGAGTATGGCGGATAAATAATCTGAACTCACCCAAGGCTCTTCAAGCTGCACATGATGCCCGGGTTGAAGCCCAAGGCACCCTCTAGGAAATCCAGGAGGCCAGAAAAATCGCGGCGGGTAAGGCTTTTATAATGCAGAGAAAATATGTGAAGGATAGGTTCCTTTTACTGACCCGAATTCGGAGTTCTCCAGGGGCGTTTGCGGATCTGCCGCGCAGCATGTCCGACGCTGCACAATTCTACCGAGCCGAAGAGGGGAGTTCTACAAAGAAGCTGTTCTGGTTGCAATATCTTGCGCCAGAATATCCAGCGCCCTTTATCGATTAGCTGAAATAGCTAGTCGAGCTGCATAGGGCGGCCAAACTAGCCATGAAGGATTTGATAATCCGGCTATGGCCTGCCGAAGCTATCCCTAGCAGTTACTTCGGACTCGTGAAGCGGCTGGTTAGTGCCTGCCCTCGGCTTGATGCCATCAAGCGGTCGGTCTGCATCGAAGGCGCTCGGATGGCCTTCGCCCGCGCCAAGGTGCATTGGGCGAAGATGGATGCCGCGAAGCTGATGACCGAAGGACCACCCGCAGGGAAAGAGCACTACAAGCCCGAGATGTACTATGGCAGTGTCTTGGAGGGATCCCGCCTTGTGGCAGAGCAATGTGCCAAGGATATTATGTTCTCATGAATATATTCGTGTTATCCTGTGCTGTAATACGGAACAAGGTCGTTATGTAATATAATGCTTGCTATTGAAAAAATTTACCTCCTGCGCGGCCGTTTTTATACTAATTCTGAGAGTTGGCCAGTCATCGGCTTCTACCCGCACGTAGGAAGTACGGGGGTGTTCGGGATAAATCTAAACACTCTTTACTCCAGATTTTGGTCCTTAAAGGAGGTGTTTAGTGCAACGAACCAGGAAATCGGACTATAAGGCTTTATCACCCTCACTTAGCCATAGGAGTTTGACAATAAAAAATGGAGGCGCAACCCCTAGCGTTCGGAAGTCCAAAATTGGGGTTCCGTAAACACCTAATCGGATAAAAACTGATTCGTCGCACGATGCATCAGATATCGCATAATGCGGAAGAAATCGCTAGAGATTTTGTGACCTCTTGAACAGCTGGCCAGCTCTCGCGCATCATGACAATCAGTTTTCGGCTTTCTCTACTAAGGTGCTCGTCTGGAAGAACCAGGACACAATCGCAGTAGTTCTCCCTTTACTACCCTACCCGATATAGCGGAACATAGGGTAATAAGCACAGGAGCCGGGCAACCCAGCTATTGACCCAAGACATGATTCGGAGCCGATGCATATAATGCTACAATTTGGGGTGCCAAACTACCGTGAAGGTGTTCAGACTTTCTTGCCGTATTATGGGGTACAATGGAGCCCCTGGAAAATTAAGGCGTACCAGAGTGTACGGTTGCAATTTGACAAAATATCAGAAAATGAAACAGCAAGTGAATGTCATATAAGTAGAACCGCAAATTGTTTTCATTGTAATTTAATAATACGTCAAAGCAAATAAGTACAAATAGTGTGATAAACAATTTGACTTCGGAACCTGCTGAGACCAGGGGGGAGCTGCGTGCGGATCCAGAGACAGATAGGATGATCATCGAGAAGAATTTCTAGAGATTCCCTCGCGCATTTAAGCCATTTTCCTCTTTGGTATATCCGTCCTTTGATAGGTCTGGCCGTCAGGTCACCAGTAACGGCCTAGACAAAAAGTAACCTGAAAGAAAAAGAAAATGTAAAAGAATGTGCATGTCCAGGAGCGGTTGAGCCACATTGTGGAACACAACATAGGTGTGCCTCTGTCAATCCCCATGGTAACTTAGTGCATAGTTATGTACATGCGGTACGAAGGCCGCAGTTTGGTCGGAGGTGGGACGGAGGCCAAATTGCTAGTCAAGCTCTTGACGAGCTAGGTTGTCCTGCTGCGGAGTAGTTCGGACTCTTTTGATAGTGTCTGGGAGCTTGGCCGCCGAATTTAGGTTAGGTCTGAAGAGGCCGCTCTGTGCTTCTGTCGCGAGGGCAGTGGTGTGCTCCTCAGTACGGAGGGAGCGTTCCGTGTTTCCATTGACTGTTATGATGCACCATGGACCGGGCCTCTTTAGCTTGAGATATGCATAGTGCGACACTGCATTGAATTGATAAAATACAGTTCGTCCGAGCAGTGCGTGACAGTCACTTCAGAAGGGGACGATGTCGAAGATCAATTCTTTGCTTCAGAAATTATCCGGGGATCCAAAGATCACTTCCAGTGTGATTGAGCACGTACAACAGGCCTCTACACCTAGTATGACACCCTTAAAGGTGGTTTTGGTGGGCTTGATCCTTGAAGGATTGATAACCATCTTGCGCACTGTGTCCTGATAGAGCAGGTTCAGGCTACTGCCGCCGTCCATGAGGACTCGCGTAAGGTGGAATCCGTTAGTGATTGGGTCAAGGACTAGTGCGGCTGAACCACCATGACGGATACTGGTCGGATGGTCCCTGCAATCAAAGGTGATTGGACACGACGACCATGGGTTGTGCTTTGGGGCGACTGGCTCTGTCGTGGAGATGTCCCTGAGTGTGATCCTCCTCTCCCTTTTGGGAATGTGGGTGGCGTATATCATATTCACCTTGTTGAGTTGTGGAGGAAACTTCTTCTGCCCCCCTGTTTTTGGTGGCAGGGGCTCCTTGTCATCGTCATCGTTTTGCAACCCTTCTCCTTGTTTTCGGCATTTAACTTGCCGGCCTATTTGAAACCCCACATTCTCTGTTGGTATGATTGGCTAGTTTACCGGGGGTGCCGTGAATTTTACATGGACGATCGAGTATGCGGTCCAAACTTTACTTGCCCGGGTTGTTTCTCTAAAATGGCTTCTTCCGCTGACCAGAATTATAGCCACTAAATCCGGTGTTGACAGCCGTGTCTTTGGTGTTGTTGCCATTGTTTCAACGCTTGTGTCTGCTGCGTCGGGGCTTGCCGTTGCTATCTCTGGCTTCAGAGGTGCCATCTTTATTTGAGCTGTTGTTGCTACGAGCTAGCCAGCTGTCTTCGCCCGCACAAAAGCGGGTCATAAGTGTCGTAAGGGCTGCCATGGATTTCGGCTTTTCTTGGCCAAGGTGTCGGGCAAGCCATTCGTCATGGATATTATGCTTAAAGGCTGCCAGGGCTTCGGCATCTGGACAGTCGACGATCTAGTTCTTTTTAGTTAAGAACCGTGTCCAGAATTTTCCGGCTGACTCTCCGGGATGTTGAATTATATGACTTAAGTCATCGACATTCGGAGGTCGGACATAGGTGCCTTGGAAGTTGTCAAGGAAGACATCTTCCAGGTTCTCCCAACTGCCAATAGAGTTTTTGGGCAGACTGTTCAACCAGTGCCGAGATGGTCCCTTGAGTTTTAGGGGAGATACTTGATGGCGTGGAGATCATCACCTCGGGCCATATGAATATGGAGAAGAAAATCCTCACTCCATACCGCGGGATCAGTTGTCCCATCGTATGATCTGATGTTTCCGAGTTTGAACCCTTATGGAATTCATGTTCCATTACTTCATCGGTGAAGCATAGGGGGTGTTCGGCGCCTCTATGTCGTGCCACATCGCGACGTAGCTCGGGTGGAGCTAGTTTGCGGTATTCGGCCCGAACAGGGTTGTATTTGTTACATCCGACAATATGGCTGTCGTTGTGTATTGGGGCGCGCCCCCGCGATCCATAGATCGATCTGGTCTAACCTACTTTGTCTTCTAGGTCATGTCATAGGTCATGTGTGTATCCTTGAGCTGTTGTGTTTCTGTTTTGGCGAGGTAGTGCGGGCTGGTGTTCGGACTGAGTTGCCGATTTATCCCGGCCACGTGGTGGTTGGTCGGCCACATCATGTGCTGGTAGTGCGGGCTCGAGCGCCTCGTCCTTGAATTGAGGTAGCAATTTGCGCTTCGAGTAACTTTTGGTTGGGCGCTCAAGGCCATATTCCTCAGCTGCCAGGACCTCAGTCCATCTTTTGGTTGGGGAGGATCCGTACGACCCGTGCGGTGGTCTGTTGGGGAAGAAGAAGAGGTGAGGAAGAAGGGTTAGGAGACGTAGGATATTCTCAGGATATTCATCCAACCGCCTGAAATGGTAGACTGACCCAAATGATGAAAGTTAGGTGACTTGCATAACAATATATGTTTTTACACAGCAAAAGATCCATAAAAACAACAACATTAAAGAAAAACTATCACTGCTTGCGGAACGAGACAGCCTCGTCGTCTTTGGCTGCCGGCGCGAACCAGCCGTAGCTGCCGACGTGTGTCTCCGCACTATGGTTGTCCTCGGCCTCCAGCTACTTGTTCACGCGGAGCTTGCGGGCGCTCTGCACGGATGAGAGAACTGCCCAGTTCAAGTCGAGGATGTCTGGTTCCGCTCCAGGAGGGACTCGATGGCAGCGGCATCCGCGCGCTCCATGTTGAGTTGAGCCTCCGCCGCCCGGTTCAAGTCCAGGATGTCTGGTTCTTCCTGCAGGAGGGCCCTGATGACAGCGGCACCCGCGCGTTCCGCATCGAGTTGAGCCTCTACCGCCGGTTCAAGTCCAGGACGTCCGGTTTCGCCGACAGGAGGGCCTCGATGGCAGCGGTATCCGTGCACTCCGCCTCAAGTTGAGCCTCCGCCGCCCGGTTCACATCCACAACATCTGGTTCCGCCTGTAGGAGAGCCTCGATGGCAGCGGCATGCGCGCGCTCCACGTCGAGTTGAGCCTCTACCTCCCAGTCCTCCTTTAGTACCGCCAAGTTGAGCTGCTAGTCCGCCTGCACCATGGGGGACTCGGACACCGTCACGAAGTCGACGTCCATCGTCTCATACCCATCGGGGGCCTTCTGCGCCGCGACCTCCGCCATTAACATTGGATCGGCTTCCTCCTCCTCGTAGCTTGGCTCCAGATAACTCGGGGATTGGCCCGCCGCAAAGCGATCTTGGGAATGGAGGTCTGTGGCGCCAACCGCCGCCGGGATTTCTAAGCGGCGCTCTGGCGTCAGCATCTTGTAGTACGTGATCTTGCAGCGCACCTTGGCTTTCCGGCGAACTAGGGGACACATGATGCAGGCTTGGGGATCGAAAGGTGGGGGAATGGGCTGGAGATTAGGTGTGGTTTTGGGGCAGTGGCTGGAATAGGCCGAGCAGCGAAGGTTCTGGTGTGAATAGTGGTTCTGGTGACGATCGGTCAATCTTTTTTGACTGTACATCGCTCTTGTCACGTTCGCGTTACACCCCGGCACACTGGACCCTCCACGTCGCTCACTGAATGGAACACGCTTCACCTTGCGTTTTCGCTCGCTTGTGGGACCACACTTGAGAGCAAACCGACGTCCTTCCCCCTCTCCCGCCCGCGTCATTTATACTACCACTCCCTCCGTTTTATCGGGAGTAAATAAAAACAGAGGGAGTATACTACAGATGAGGATCCCCTAATGTGGCTGAACCCATTGAGTAACTAACATGCGGGGCCTAGCAAGCATGGGGTCTGCCAGTAAGTGACCAAAAGGGAGGGTAAGGTAGCGATACCGACGTCAGGGGATCCACTTCCACTACTACTCCTTCCTTCCATTTACTATATAGGGCCTAATGCGTTTTTTGAGGCTAAATTTGAACAAATGTTAGTGTAATAATATATGACATGCAACTTACATAAATCATACGGTCAAATCATATGTTAAAGGAGCTTCCAATGATATAATTTTCACATGATACATCTCATGTACTGTTAATCTTGTCAATAGTCAAATGCGGTTTTGAAAAATGCATTAGAGCATGGTTAATAATATAGCCAGGCGATGGCTATAAGGAACTGTCATGTCATCTATAGCCATCATCTATATGTACTCATACAGTAGTGTGGGCTATAAGGTTGGCTATTTCCCGCAAAAAAATTATAAGGTTGGCTATTGTATTAGTACTTTTTTACATCTCCTCTCTATCTCTTCTTCATATTTATTGTATTTAACTAGGAATGCGTATATAGCTAGTCCCTTGAATGAGAGCTCACTCCCCTTAGTTTTTCACATCTCTCTCCTCCACATAGGCCCTATATAAATGGAAGGAGGGAGTACTACTATGAGCACTGCATACTCTAGTACATATGTTGTCAGTACTCCACTAGTACTATTGGACAGGGAGCTTCAAAAAATTACTATTGGACTGGCTATACGTGAAAAAATCCTAGTAGGAAGAGCATGCGCGAGAACAAGCACATTCATGTGGTTGAAAACAAATTGGAAACCATCTCGAGTACATATCTAGGAGTACGTACAAATCTAACAATATTGATTAGGCATTGTTGAATGTTGATACTTTTTTCTCTAAGTTTGATCAAAGTAGAGATACTTTGACTACACATAAAACTTATATGTAAACTAGAAAGGATCGGAGGGAGTATATTGTACGTTCAAAAATGAAACGAACATTGAATACCCTTTATATATGATTTACGGATGCTATGATCACCGGTTCAAAATTTTGAATCCGCCTTAGGAATCACACATGCCCCCACTCGTTCTCTCTTGATTTCATCTCGGGGTCTGGAGATCGATTGAAAGAGGACTACGGTGGGTACAATATGTTTGTTTCGCTTACGAACGTACAATATACTCCCTCTGATCCCCACAGACCCTCCCCCCCCCCACGCGTCATATCTATCATAGAAACAGACCAAACCTTTATCTCCTTGCATGACACGCAGTTGATCTCTCAACATCAATCGATCTCGTCAACATGTGTTGGGGCATGAACCGAATGGGATGTCAAAACTAAGACGCGAAGCGACACGTAGTGGAGGCAAAGAGAAACTTTAAACGAACCATTTGTTTGTATGCATGGCGGACAAACTACGACATTAGAAATACAAGCATGGTCTAGGCCCACATGCGAATGATACTCGGCGGAATGTTCAAATGAGGCATGCGGGAGGATGGACTCGACCGGAGGGCAGCATGATCAATGGAGAAGAGGGTTGGAGAGGAATGAGAAATAAACAAACGCCACAGGATTATACTTGAACGACTCAAATAAACAATAAGTTGTCTCTCTTGGCCTACATAGTGAAAGGCCTAATGCGCAATGAGGAGCCCTGACGGTCGAATATGGCCGGGGAAATAGGGAAATCGACATGTGGGGCACACCTGTCGGGACGACGTAGCGCAGACTAGTCCAATGGAGGTGCTAGCCCACGACCTCCTCGCCACAGGCAACCATTCATGTGGGTCGTGGGGGCCAGCAACGTGGTGCAGCTCCAGCACCGCCTTTGGACACGGCGACCGCGGTGAGAAATACGCTCATCATCGTTGGACACAGTCGGTTTCAGTGTGCCGAGGGTGGCGTTAGAGCTGTGGCACGACCAGCAAATCAAGGGTATGTTTGGTTTGTGCCCAAGGTTGCCCCATCAAACCATTGGCTAGCCAAAATTTTGGTTGAGGTTTTGGTTGCCCATGATTTGGCCAACATTGGCAAGAAAAATGAACTATAGTTGGCTAGAGTTCATTGGCATGCCAAAAAAATGGCAACCATCCAAACAAAGACCAATCTTTGGGTCATGACCAAAATTTTGGTAAGGTGCACTTTGGCCACAATCCAAACACACCCCAACAGCCGGCTCGTCGAGGATGCACGGGGCGCCGCGACGAATCCGTGGAGTGGTGTAGCATGGCCAACTACATCTCCAGGACCTGAGACCATGCCAGGTCGTCTTGCTTTTTCAATGACATGCGGGGATCGCATGTGAGCAAAGGGCATCTCCAACGTTGCCACGACCGCAGCTGATACCCTGGCACAGCAAAAACCCTCATCCCTCACGCTATCATGCGGTGCGTTCCTAGCCGGTGCTAGTTTCCCGCATTCATGCCATCCGTCTGTATGCCGTTGTTAAGAGGCCCGATGCCCAAGGAACCAACTCCGACGACTTAAAGCGACAACACCCAGCTAACCTCCACACCATAGCGCATCGTCCTCCTACCTAGCACCACACCCACCATGACCACAAGCGCGAACGCTCTGCGGGAGAGCTTGTCTTTGGGGATGAAGCTCGTGGTCGCCGCCCTCGCTCAAGTCTCCTCTCGCGACGCAGTAGTGATGTAGCCGGACGCGAATGCGACCGCACAAGCGGTGGCCATGCTGGCGGCCGACAATGGGAGCACCGTCAGCCACGCGTCCTACTTGCCGCCGTCCAACGTCCGGCACCGCCGAGGTCGGGGACTCCTCCGAGGATGAGTAGGGCATGGGAGGCGGTAGGGCATGGTGTGCCAACTCGCTGGTCCGTATCCCGTGTTCTACTCTTCCTCGCCAGAGACCGCGCCTTCACTTCATGGGTCTTGAACCCCGTCCCCGTACATAGATATCGCAGATGGAGGACGTCGGTTGCCACTGTAGAATAGGTTTAGGGTCGGGTTTCTTTTATTTTGCTGTCCTATAAAAGTTCGAAATGTAATCAAAATCTGCCGTGTTTGCATTAATCTCGGCCGGTGTATATGAATTTTCACAATAATATAGTATATTGTACGAGTACTAGCAAGATTCCCGTGCGGTGCACGGAACATCAAGATCTTGCAGGAGAAAAGGATGAATGGGGGAAGGCCTTATCTACAAATCTAGAGAGGAGTGCGGGTAAGTTGTCATAGTTTCCTTCCTATCCGTTAGATATAGATCGGATGGTGTCATGGAAAGGTCACGATAGATGTCCTAATGAAAGGACTTAGTCGTGGAGCCATCGTAACTAGGAAGCTTAAAGGGGTTAAACGGGACAAAGGACATGGGAGCTTATACTGGTTCGGCCCCTTGCAGTGAAGGTAAAAGCCTACGATCCAATTTTGGGTGGTATTGCTTATGTATCGATTACCAGGGAGTGAATCCTCTTAACCTAGCTTTCGATCTGTTCTTTCTTGTCCTGAACCGCCACCGGGTCGTCCCTTTATATACAGAGGTCGACGCCCAGTGGCTCTCAGAGTCCCGGCCGGCTCATAAACAGTGTCCGGCTCGGTGACTATCTATTCTTTCCTTACAATACAAGTTATACAAATATAGCGGTTTATCTCTACGGGCGTTAAGCCGCCTTTAGGCCTTGGGCCCTCAGTTGAACCACCATCTTAAATGTCTTAGGGGCTTCATACGAAGAGTCGCCATAGGTAAAACCCAGCCCCTCCTGGGCGGGTCATACCAATAGTTATATCCCCAACATTAGGCCCCAGGTTGATTTGAACTTATTCATGTCAATCTTTAACACTTACAAGAATCTTCTCTTTTCTGGTGCGAGAATTTGTAACCCACCATGACATCATCTTCTGCACTTTTGATAACCCTCCTTGACGTCACCTATCATTTAATGCACAGAAGAATCTATCATATCTCAACGGATCTTTATCTTAATGACCATTCCGAAAATCGAGGCATCTGGGTCGCTGGATAACCATGCTTCGGTCTCCTCGTTTTTCGCGCCCACTTATCAGTCCTTCCTTATAAATAGCCACGACCAGCCCTTTCTCATTCTCCCCCTTTTCCGTCCTCTTCTTCCTCTAGCGACCTCTGTGCTCGAGCTCTGCCACCGCTGTCACGAAGCACGCCGTCGCCCTCTCCATTGGCCGCTGCATCACCCTGAAACGAACCAGAGAATCGACACTGTTTTCCTCCACAGTTCATCTGCGCTTGTAAGTACTCGCTTTTCCGTACTCCAGATCTGCATTAGGGTTTCAACTTGTTCGTCGTGTTCTTTGTAAGTTCTTCCACCGCAACATCTTTTAATTCTAAAAACGGCACAGAATTCACACGGTAGTTGTTTTGCCTTCTCCTTTAATACCAGCAGACCCCTTTCTTTGGAAAGAGATCCCATCAGAGCTTATGAACTCCCTATACTGGTTTTTTAGGTCTTGAATCTTTTTTCTTTTTCTGAATTGTCGCTGATTTGAAATAACACTTGGAATCTGTGAAATCTGTTTGTGCCGCACTTGGCAAAAAACTGCACCTGGATAGATCGACCTAGTCATGGCGGCTCATACCACCAGCTTTAATTGCAATGCTCAATAGATAACATCAAACTACTCATGGCGGCTTAGATAACTTGACATAATTAGTCATATACCATTAGTCCCCTTTGTAAGCCGCCATTCTGAATATGCACTATAATACCTTTCTCTCCGGCTTAAACTTGAACCGGCAAATTTATTCTTTTTTAGGCTTCCTTCTTCACAATGCCGCCCAAAACAACCACTTCCTACAATTGGGTTCGCTCCACCGTCACGGAGAAGACACTTGAGGAGTTTTTGAAAACCGATTATCTTCCAAAAAAGGATATCATGTCTTACCGCCCACCTGAACCGACGGAAGAGAAACCTCAGCCCAAAGAAGGGGAAGTTATCGTCTTTACTGATCATATGAACAGAGGCTTTTCACCGCCCGACTCAAAGTTCTTCAAGGATGTACTGAGCTTTTTTGATCTCCACCCTCAAGGTATCGGACCCAACTCCGTGTCTAACTTACTCAATTTCCAAGTGTTCTGTGAAGTCTACCTTCAAGAGGAGACCACTGTGGAATTATTCAGAGAATTCTTTTACTTGAACCGCCAGAATGAATACTCCTACGGGCCTAGCTTGGAACTTGGCAGGGTTTCAATCCAACGGCGAAGAGAAGCCATTTTCCCTTATGCGCAGCCGCCAAGTCATCCCAAAGACTGGAACCAGACATGGTTCTATTGCCAAGATACTTCTCTGGCTGATAAAAACCCTCTGCCCGGCTTTCGCGCTTTGCTTCTCAAATCGAACCATCCTCTCCCCGACAAGTTGACAGCTGCAGAACGCCAGAAGCTCGCCCCTACTATTGCCAAAGTTAAGGATCTGTTGGGCAATGGCTTAAATGGCATTGATTTGGTCCGGTTTTGGGTGCGGTTCATTCCCTTGACCTGCTGCTCTGGATTAATGTGTACTTACATGGGCGAGAAGAAGGATCCCCTGCGCCAGAGTTCTGAGGACTTAACTGTTGTTGCTATCAATGATATGACAAAATCTCTTCTGAATGAGAGCCTGGCAGACTACAGCAAAGTGGGCTTGAGCCCTTTCTACAAGTCTAACCCGGCACCAGCGGTAAGCCGTCAAACTTATTTAATTTTCCTTCCTCTTTGTCACTTTATCTTAATTCAATTTTGATGACATTCACAGGCCGACGACAAATTTTGGAAGAAAAAATATGACCATGAGGATGCAAAAAAGAGCCAGGAAGGCTGAGAAAGCCGCCAGGAAGGCTACCAAAAAGAGGGGAAAGAAGCCCAGTGCTTCTGAATTGCTTCAACTGGACGACTCGTCTGAGTCGTAGGTAGCTCTTGACGCTCTTGGCTCCTTTTTGAACCATCTTATTGACACTTATTATCATCAGGATGACACGGGAACGAGTCAGGGAGTGGAAGAAGAGGTAAATATTATTTCCTCCGACTCCGAGCCTTTGCCAAGACAAAGAATCCGAAGAGTAACCCGAAAAGTAAGATTTTCACACTCCTTAGCTCATCTGGATCCTCACTTTATTTTGAAGCAACAACAACACGAGAGCCGGCGGCAGACTCGGACAAGCAAGGACACGGAACTCTCTTCCGGCTTGCTGAACACGCCAAGGAAGCGTCGAAATGAGGTCACCCCCAACTTAAACTCTTTTTATTCTTTGGCGGGTCTTACTCGTCAACCTCTCAACTCTTCCAACTCAAATTATTAGGATACATCTCATTCTTCTTCCGGCGATTCAATTAAATCCAACATGCCGGCTTTCAAGACCGCTCCTGGGTAATGACAACTTACTTATCATTTACTTATTCTGATCCTGTTATGTTTATGCTGACTTCATGACTCATGCAGTGGAAAATCGAAGCCCAGCAAAAGAGCAAAGAAAAGCAAGCCGTCTGAGGATCCCAAGATCAATGAACCGGAGCAACAGATCCCAGAGCCTGAGATCTCTGTTCCTCAATTCCCCAAGCCGGCTCATGAAGCCCTGTCAGCAGCTTGTGACCCCCCTATGGAGCGAGTCATTCATGAACCTGTAAACCCTGACATCTCTAGCTCATTGAAGATGGCTGATACTCATGATGAAGACGTGGTGATCACTACCACCGGCTTTAGAGTGTCAGGAAGGCCCACTGTGCTGGCTAAGCAGTCTGCCAAAGAAGAACACTTTGAACGACGTAAAGTCAGATTTGATATCGCTGATTACTCCCAATTGAGTGCTAGTGAAGTTTTCTGTGGTTATCTTAGTCAAGTACACAGCAGCCGCGATCTGGAAGTAGATATGGTGAAGCAGATGCACCAGAAGTTTGAGGTATGAACTATTTCCTTACTGGGTTAGACTTACTATTCCAGCCCCCAAGTCTACTGTTTATAATAAATATGTTGTAGACTTTAAATGAACCATGAACATAAGTAATATCTGTTGGTAGAATCCTCAAAAATCCAACTTAATCCGTAGTCCCCAAGGGCTGGTTTAATCAGTCTGGATGAACCTCGTCCTTTATATCTTGTACTTGTGTAGTTTTTCAACAGCAATATGCATTAGCCCCCAAGGGCCGAGTAGTCTTGCTTGCAAAGTGCTTGGGACTTATTTACATAAGCCGCTACATAACTAAACTTTTGGCAGACATTAGCCCCAAGTGCCAAGTGTTGTTGCTTGCAAAAGGCTTGGGACTTAATACTGTGTATTAATCTTTGTGATTTTGACCCGGTATATGTGCAGAACACCACTGTGCAACTGCAATCAGGACTATCTGAATTGAAGAAATGCCTGGAGCTGCAGGAGACTGAGACCCGGAGGGCAAACTCAAAATTTGAATTCAGCGTGTCTGAAACAGAAAAGCTGAAAGTTGGCTTTGAAACCGAGAAAAACGCCTGGGCTGAAGAAAAGATTGCTTTGACCCAACGAGCTGAGAAAGCAGAGGTGGCTCTGAAAGAGGTGACAACTGAATTGTCCGGCTTAAAATGCCAAGTGTCTCAGATGGTCTCAACTATCTTTGGTAAGTCGTCAAGTGACTGTCAAATATTGAATACTCTTTTTGATCATATGAACTGCCTTTAACTCATTTGCGATTACTATGCAGGCCCCAGAAGCACCAACCTTAACCAAGACATGCTTGTGAAGTTGAAAGCGGTTTACACGCTAGTGGAATAACTTTATACTGGGACGCAGCATGCTCTGGCCACACTTTCTCCATCAAACCGAACACCAGCACTTTTAGTTGACGTACTGAGAAAGCTTTCTGTACTGCCTTAGAGGTTTGGTGAGATGAAGAGGTCATGTGGAAGAGGCAGGGCTGTAACAGCTTTAAGCCAGGCCAAAGCTTGGCTACCAGAGCTAGACCCGGCTGAACTATCAAATGGATGCCCGAGCTTAAAAGAAGATGACGTCCCTTTTAGCAAGAAAGACTTTGCCACCTGGGTGAAAGAAATCCGGCCTTTGGCTAGTTTGATTGCCAATGAAACCGATCTGTCCCAATATTAGTCGGCTTATGACTTGGAGAATCAGAACATGACAACACCGTCTTATAAAGTGCAAGATGTGATACCCCCAATCCGTAAGCACACTTTCACTTCTGAAGTTAACCCGGAAGAGCTTATTGATGATGAAGCTGCATTTCAAGCTTGAAGTGGCATTGACTAGTCATCGCCCGCCTTCTAGGAACTGGAGAAGGACAAAGACACGGAGAGGGATGACCCAGAAACCTCAAGCCAACAAAGGCAAGAATATTGATCCGCTGAGCGGTTCATACCTGCGACGATGAAAAAACAATTGATCATTTAGACTCGGGGAGTCATGTAATAGGGTAGCAATAACTTTGCTTTGTCGTGCCATCGTGCATGTTTTTGGTGCTCCATACTGTTAAGCTGCCCTTTGATATTTATCATCGTTACACTTATCATTTGTGAGACTTGTGCGTAAGAAAATCCTTGAATTATCCAGCGCACAGAAATAGATGGCAAGAACCCTTCGCAGTTTACTGCAGGGCGGGTCATAATATCCCACATATAACCACTGATATTTAAAAATTAGCCATAGGTAAAGCTGGTATGAACCAGAACTTAAAACATAACTATAACAATATCATACATGTGATATTGATTTGTACTACCAGTTTATGTGATCTGTGCAGTAAGGGTGATAATCCAATCTTTAGAAGCCAAAACTTCCTAATGTTTTATGATTCTCATATGCTGGCGACTTATCATCAAAGTCAAACCGGGTTAACTGAAACCACATATATGCCTATGATGTAAGCAAAAGTATCAAAAGAAACCCGAAAAATTGTTTCAAAAGACTTAAATCATCAAGAGAGAAGAAACACGAGGCTATGTTCTCTCTGGTGAATGACACCTCTGTTTGAACAGGAAGCCGGACCAAAAGGGTTAACAACTATGTTCTCTTTGGTGAATGACACCTATGTTTGAACAGGAAGCCTCCATTTGGTTTTTTGGCTATGTTCTCTTTGGTGAATGACACCTATGTTTGAACAGGAAGCCGGACCAAAAGGGTTAACAGCTTTGTTCTCTTTGGTGAGTGACACCTATGTTTGAACATGAAGCCCCCAAGTGGTTTTTTGGCTATGTTTGAACAGGAAGCTGGACCAAAAGGGTTAACGGCTATGGTCTCTTTTGTGAATGACACCTATGTTTGAACAGGAAGCCCCCAAGTGGTTTTCGGCATTGCGCCGATCAAGTGGGTACCGACAACTATGTTCTCTTTGGTGAATGAAACCTATGTTTGAATAGGAAGCCCCCAAGTGACTTTGAGACATTTTTTAACGACTCTGATTCGAATACGATCAGAGTCGAACCTAAAGGGGTTAAGCTATGATTCGAATATGACCCAACCCCCAAATGATCAAGTTTGTTTGAACAGCTATGATTCGAATACGATCAGGAAGCTGTGCCAAAGGAGTTAAGCTAGATTCGAATACGATCAGCCCCCAATGGTCATTTATGATGACGAAGACACATGATCATTTGAAGATAAAACAACAGAGACCTTGCTTTATTATAATTGTCATAATATATACATGGTGAAAATGTGTACATAATAAGAGCCGGTGTCTCATGTGTAGTAAGGCCGAAGATGAGCAATATTCCACGGCCAGCGGGTCTCTTCCTCCGACTTACGTGAGTCTTTGCGCTCTCGAACGTCAATAAGGTAATATGACCCGTTGCTCAAGTTCTTGCTGACCACAAAGGGCCCTTCCCAAGGTGGGGATAACTTGTGTGCATCACTTTGATCCTGGATGAGCCGGAGCACCAAATCACCTTCTTGAAAGGTTCTGGACTTAACCCGGCAGCTGTGATAACAGCGCAGGTCATGTTGGTAATCGTTGAGCGGGCTGCTGCTAGGTCACGCTCCTCATCTAACAAGTCAAGTGCATCCTGACGCGCTTGTTCATTATCAGCTTCAATGTAAGCCGCCACGCGGGGCGAGTCATGACGGATGTCACTAGGAAGAACCGCCTCTGCTCCATAAACCATGAAGAAAGGCATGTAACCCTTACATCTATTGGGGGTAGTATTGATACTCCATAGCACTGAAGGTAACTCCTCCACCCAACAACCCGACATCCGTTGCAAAGGAACCATAAGCCGGGGCGTGATGCCTTGCAAAATTGCTTGATTGGCTCTTTCAGCTTGACCATTGGACTGGGGGTGGGCTACTGATGAAACATCAAGTCGAATATGCTCACGTTGACAAAACTCCTCCATGGCACCCTTGGACAGATTAGTGCCATTGTCAGTTATAATGCTGTGTGGAAAACCAAAGCGAAAAATCACCTTTTTTAGGAATTGAACCGCCGTGGCTGCGTCACACTTACTAACTGGCTCTGCCTTTAGCCACTTTGTGAATTTGTCAACCGCCACCAAAAGGTGGGTCTTTTTATCTTTGGACCTTTTGAAAGGCCCAACCATATCAAGCCCCCAGACTGTAAACGGCCATGTAATTGGAATCATCCTCAATTCTTGAGCCGCTACATGAGCTCGACGTGAGAATTTCCGACAACCGTCACATCTCATGACCAGATCCTCTGCATCAGCGTGAGCCATCAGCCAATAAAACCCATGATGAAAAGCTTTGGCCACAAGGGACTTTGAACCGGCATGGTGACCACAATCTCCTTCATGAATCTCACGAAGAATCTCATGGCCTTCCTCAGGAGAAACGCAACGCTGAAACGCCCCAGTGACACTGCGATGGTGTAACTCGCCATTGGCAATTGTCATTGACTTAGACCGCCGGGTTATTTGCCTGGCCAAAGTTTCATCCTTAGGCAATTCACCCCGGGTCATGTAAGCCAAATATGGTAGCGTCCAATCTGGAATAGCGTGAAGAGCCGCCACCAACTGTGCCTCCAGGTCAGGAATAGCCAAATATTCCTCTGTAGGAAATTTAACGGAGGGGTTATGCAGAATATCCAAGAAATTGTTAGGTGGCACCAGCTTACGCTGAGATCCCAAACGACTCAAAGCATCAGCTGCCTCATTGTTCCTGCGATCAATGTGTTCCACCTGATAACCCTTGAAGTGCCCAGCAATAGCATCAACCTCATGGTGATAAGCCACCATGAGCGGGTCTTTGGAATCCCATTTGCTTGAAACTTGCTGAGCTACCAAGTTTGACTCGCCAAAGCACCTCACCCGGCTTAAGTTCATCTCCTTATCCATCCGAAGATCATGAAGCAAGGCTTCATACTCAGCTGCATTGTTAGTACAAGGAAACATCAACCTTAGAACATAACAAAACCTGTCACCTCGAGGGGAAGCTAAGACGACTCCAGCCACCGAGCCTTCCAATTGCCTGGATCCATCAAAGTGAATCTTCCAATATGTGTTATCTGGCTTCTCTTCAGGCATTTGCAGCTCTGTCCAATCGTTGATGAAATCCACCAGTGCTTGAGACTTGATGGCAGTGTGAGGCATATATTTTAAACCATGAGGTCCAAGCTCAATAGCCCACTTGGCTATCCGCCTTGTAGCTTCTCTATTTTGAATGATATCCCCCAAAGGAGCAGAACTGACCACAATGATGGGATGACCCAGAAAATATTGCTTAAGCTTCCGGCTGGCCATGAACACCCCATAAACAAGCTTCTACCAATGCGATACCTCTACTTGGACTCAATGAGCACCTCACTGATATAAATAAACCGGCCGTTGAACCGGATATTCCTTGCCTGCCTCCTTCCGTTCCACCACAACAGCCACACTGACAGCCCGGTCATTAGCGGCCACATAGAGCAACAACAGCTCCTTGTCAATGGGTGCAGCAAGGACTCGCAGCTCAGCAAGCTTCCTCTTCAAGTCTCCAAACGCGTCGTTAGCAGCATCACTCCAGACAAAGTCATCGGTTTTCTTCATCATCTGATACAGCGGTATGGCCTTCTCACCTAACCGGCTTATGAACCAGCTTAAAGCAGCAATACGACTTGCCAGACGCTGAACATCATTGATAAACTTTGGTTTTTCCAAAGAGGTAATGGCCTTGATCTTCTCCGGGTTAGCCTCAATGCCTCTGTTTGAAACCAGAAATCCCAAAAGCTTGCTTGCCAGCACACGAAAGACACACTTGGTCGGGTTAAGCATCATATTGTAGACTTGGAGATTATCAAAGGTCTCCTTTAAGTCATCTATCAAGGTCTCCTTTTCTCTGGACTTCACCACAATGTCATCCACATAAGTGTGAAAATTGCACCCAATCTGAGTGTGAAGACAATTCTGCACACAATGCTGATAAGTCGCCTGAGTGTGAAGATACCTAGCAGAAGGCTCCAAAGGGAGTAATAAAAGTTGTCTTCTCCTGGTCCTTAACTGCCATCTTGATCTGATGATAACCAGAGTAAGCATCCAAAAAACTCAAACACTCACAACCCGCCGTAGCATTAATGATTTCATCAATACGAGGGAGAGCAAAGGGATCAGCTGGACAAGCCTTGTTTAAGTCCGCGTAATCCACACACATACGCCAAGTACCATTCTTCTTGAGCACTAGCACCGGGTTAGCCAACCACTCAGGATGAAACACTTCAATAATGAACCCAGCTGCCAAGAGCCGGTCCACCTCCTCACAAATGGCCTTACGCCTCTCCTCATTGAAGCAATGAAGGAATTGCTTGACCGGCTTAAATTTTGGATCAATATTGAGAGTGTGCTCAGCGATTTCCCTCGGTACACCTGGCACGTCAGAAGGTTTCCATGTAAAGATGTCCCGGTTCTCAGGATGAACTAGATGAGCGTGCTTTCCTATTTGGGATCCAGATTAGCACTGATACTGAACTACTTGGATGAGTCGCGAGGAACGAAATCAACAAGCTTGGTGTCATCGGCCGATTTAAACTTCTTTACCGAGTCATGCTCTGTAGTTGGCTTTTTCAAATATGTCATATCAGCCGGATCAACATTATCCTTGTAAAACTTCAACTCTTCCGCTGCACAGACTTTATCAGCATAAGCCACGTCACCTTCTTCACACTCCAAGGCTACCTTCCGACTACCATGAACTGTGATGGTCCCCTTGTAACCCGGCATCTTGAGCTGTAGATAAACATAACATAGCCGCGCCATGAACTTGGCATAAGCCGGCCGTCCAAACAGAGCATGATACGGGCTTCTGATCTTGACCACTTCAAAAGTTAACTTCTCAGCCCTGGAATCGTTCTCATCTACAAAGGCTACTTCTATTTCAACCTTGCCAACTGGGTATGCTGACTTACCGGGCACCACTCCATGGAAGACATTATTGGATGTCTTAAGATGCTTGTCAGTTAACCCCATGCGACGGAAAGTCTCATAATAAAGGATATTAATGTTGCTACCTCCATCCATGAGTACCTTAGTAAATTTATATCCACCAACTTGAGGTGCCACCACGAAAGCCAAGTCACCCAGATTATCAACCCGGGGCGGGTGATCTTCCCGGCTCCACATAATGGGTTGCTCAGACTATCGCAACTATTGGGGAACTTCTGGCTCAACAGCGTTCACATCCCTCTTATGAAGCTTCTGGTACCATTTGCACAAACTTGTGGTGAAAACGTGATAGTGCCCGCAGTTCAACTGCTTTGGATGACTTTGATACCCGGATTGCTGCTGCTACTAACCCCCCTGGCCAGATTGCTGATTGTAACCACCTTATTTACCTTCATTATATCCACCCTAATTGTTTTGGTGGCCTGCAAGCCGGAATTAGAACCGCCACCTCCATAACCCGGGCTCTGGGAGCCACCACCACCTGAACCGCCGCCCGGCCCTTGATTGCTGTCAAACGCGTTGGAATTTTTGAAAGCCTTCATAATCGTACAATCTTTCGAAAGGTGAGTGGCTGGCTTCCCATGCGAGCCATGCCTTGGACAGGGCTCATTAAGAAATTGCTTAAGAGTAGGACCTGACCCGTCGTTCCGAGGAGGCGACCTCCCCTTACGATGTTCATTTTTTCCCTGTGCATTGGTGTTAGCCACAAACTCCGAGCTACCATGAGCCTTGCGTTTACCATTGCCCCCCTGATTCACCGGGTTATACTGCGGACCCTTAGCATTGTCGTTCTTCTTTCCCTTCCCTGCCTTCTCTTTGTCAGACTCGGGGTCCTTGGTACTATCAGAGTCGGCATATTTGACTAGAGCCGCCATTAGCTGGCCCATGTCATTACAATCGCGCTTGAGCCGCCCCAGTTTCTGTTTGAGAGGTTCAAAACGGCAATTTCTCTCCAACATTAAGACCACAGAGACGGCATCCATCTTATCAGATGAATGTATGATAGATTTGAATTGGCGCACCCAATGGGTTGTGTATTCACCCTCCTCTTGCTTGCAATTAGTCAAGTCAACAATTTACATGGGGTGCTTGCATGTGTCTTTAAAGTTCTGAATAAACCGGGCTTTCAACTCCTCCCATGCCCCGATGGAGTTGGCAGGCAGCCCGTTTAACCAAGTACGGGTTCTTACATCCAGAATCATGGTGAAGTATTTGCACACGCAGTTGACCTCAAGTAACTCGATGGCCATCTCACAGCTTTCAATCCATGCCTCAGGGGGTAAGTCGGCTGTGTAATTAGGCACATTTCGAGGTCTTTTGAAATCCTGGGGAAACCGCTCATTACGTAGAGCCGACACCAGACAGGGTACACCTGTAGACCTAGAGGTCACGCCTGCCTCAACTGAAATTGTCGGATAAATCGAAAAGGGCTGGTGAGCCGCCTGCTAGGCTGCTTGCTGAGCCGCCTGCTCGGCTTGTTGACGCACTCTGTCCTGATCACACAAGTTAAGAGCTCCATCACATGTCGGGTCATGCCCGCACGACTGATCACGGCGCTGGGCATTGCTTGAAACGGTCGGTGAGTCCATGTGCCTGCTATAACTCCGGCTCCGACTTGGACGAGGGGTTGAGTGAATCCTGTCTCGACTGTAAGAATATGCCTCTTGCTATGCCAAGGCCGACTGAAGAAGTTCTCTGACCCTCCGTGTTTCAACTGCCGTTGGAGAGTCGCCATCAACTGGGAGAGCCGCCAATCGTGCTGCCGCAGCAATCATGTTCTCCAATGGATTAGAATAGTGACCCAATGGCGTCGGTACATGTTGAGGCGGAGCAGTATTCAGACGAGGGGGTTCCGTCACGCATGGCTGAACCGGCGTTCCTGCCCCGGGGGCCGCAGTCTGGTTTATCCCCGGCGGGTTACTGGGCCCTGCACCAGGCGTGCGGAAGAGGTTTCTAGGCTCATAATTCGTAGGCATGCTTCACGGTGGGCTGAACTCGGGCGGGTCTCGCATGCTGAGCCGTCTCGATGATGTCAGTGTAGATGTCCGGCTCAGGGCCCGGTGCACCGATCTTACTGATGAAGATGTGGATTCCACCGAAGGGGACCCGGTACCCGTACTCAATTGAGCCGGCATCGGGGCCCCAGCCTAGGTCGTTGATGTAGAGCTTGCCGCGACGACTCTTGGTCATCCGGCCCATAGCGTATCCCCTAAGCCCTTCAAAGCTGCCCTTTAAGAACTCAAATCCACCATGAAGTGGCCCCATGGTGGGCGCCAACTGTCGTGGAAAGGTCACGGCAGATGTCCTAATGAAAGGACTTAGTCGTGGAACCATCACAACTAGGAAGCTTAAATGGGTTAAACGGGACAAAGGACACGGGAGTTTATACTGGTTCGGCCCCTTGCGGTGAAGGTAAAAGCCTACGATCCAGTTTTGGGTGGTATTGCTTATGTCTCGATAACTAGGGAGCGAATCTACTTGACCTAGCTTTCGATCTGTTCTTTCTTGTCCCGAACCGTTGCCGGGTCATCCCTTTATATACAGAGGTCGACGCCCAGCAGCTCTCAGAGTCCCGACCGGCTCATAAATAGTGTCCGGCTCGGTGACTATCTATTCTTTCCTTACAATACAAGTTATACGAATATGGCGGTTTATCTCTACGGGCCTTAAGATGCCTTTGGGACTTGGCCCTCGGTTGAACAGCTATCTAAAATGTCTTATGGGCTTCATACGAAGAGTCTCCATACGTATAACCCAGCCCCTCCTGGGCGGGTCATACCAATAGTTATATCCCCAATAGACGGCATGTATTGCAGGATGACAGGCACACCATCATCACCAACTCTACTTTTTATTGAACCGAGACAAAGCTAACATGTGAAGTAAATAAACACATAGGATCTATACATACACAATTTATCTTAGGCACTCCAATAGTACGTCCACTACATATTCACGCATTTCACATCATTCTACATCTACAGGAACCTACGAAAGGGTTAACGTAAATTTCCTCTCTCTCTCCTCCCCTGATTTTCATGGTGGTGGGCCCCTCCCTACCCCCAATCTACAATCAACAGATCACATGTTTCACATTATGTTAATTACGTAACTGGATTACGTAGGTGTAGCATTACTTGTCCTAAAAAATCCAACTAAGCCAACCTCCCAGCATATCGCGCGGGAAAAGACCCGGCCGCGCCATTTTAGTCGGGATTACCGGATTACTAGTAGTAGTATCGAGGGATCGCGCGAAGCACCAAGTTTTTTTGAGGGGGCGAAGCACCTAGTTTAAAAGGAAAAAAGGCGGTACACTCACAGCACCCCTGTCGCGATCGCATTGCACCCCACACACGTTCGGCCCTGCACACAGCTCACACAAACTGAACATGCTTGGGCTTGCCTCTTCACTCACACGTGGGACTGCACTTGGAGAATCTGATCACG
>NC_041383.1:688776344-688889044 GCF_002162155.2 Triticum dicoccoides | reverse complement strand
CCAACTAGAAAATAATATTCCCCAAACACCCCTCCCCCCGTCCCCCTCCACTCCATTCGCTCTGCCAAAGCCGCCCTCCCCACCGCGCCGATACGTCGGCACCGCGGTTCATCGAGGGGACGCACGGCGATCCTCTCGCTCCCACAGTATGCTCTCGTAGACTGTCGTCCTCTAGCTGCGCCGCCACCGCCGGCGACGTTCTTGTGGAGGTGCACCACGGTCAGCGCCGCCACCGCTAGCAACGTTCATGTGGAGATACACGGTGGTCAGCTTCTCCCACGGTACAAGAATTCTAGACTGAGGCCCCATGCATGTTGGTGTAGCGTTGAATGTTAGCTGATAGACGATGTTAATCTCACTATTTGCCAAAGTAGTTTACAGTCAATATGCTCTGCTTAATAAGCTTCCTTGCCCTGTTCTGCACTCAATCTGCTTAGCTGAGATGGCATGCCAAGGCCGATTAGTTGCTAAAATAACCTGCCATATATTTATTGTGACGTAGATTGCCATGGTCTAGTAGCCAATTTGTTAGGTGAAATAGCTCTACACCGTTTTATACTCAATCTTTGTTGCTGCGATGGCCTTCGATAGTTTGATGGCTGTGTGCTCGGCCTCATTGACTGCTAAAACAGCCTGCCATAATTTAGGACTCAAATCTGTTTGCTGAATTAGCTTTACATATATTTTGTTACTTAGATCTGCTCGTCCCAATATCTTGCCATAGCTTTAGACATCGACCAAGGTATTTTTCTCTGGACTTCATAAAAAAGCATATATGTTTTTCTTGCTAGTAGAAGAACTAATTTCTATGTCTAACAGATCGGTAGGACTTGGATAACTTCTGCTCGAAGATTCTCTGCCGCATATGTCGAGGGGGTTGAAAACTTCATGAATTTTACCAGAGCTGAGTACAGTGGTCCAAAATCAGACGTGCTTTGCCCGTGTAGCAGTTGTATGAAGTTACAAGACCCCAATCAACTGTGCAAAATCATCTACACTTGTATGCGATGTCGGTCACATATACTAGGTGGGTTCATCATGGTGAAGTTGCGAATGTTAATGTTATTGACTACGTGGAAGCAGCAGATCACCATCTTGATCTGCCTGATGCTCAGGTGGAAGAGGAGGAGGAGGTGGTGGTGGCGGAGCCAGTGTGTTTGACCAACATTGAAACAATGCTACGAAATGCTCGTGCATTTCGTGAAGTTTCACCTGCAGAAGAAAAACGGTGGGCCCGCATGTTGGAACAATGCAACGTGGCTGTCACCCTAGGAAATGAGCTGTCAGTATTCTCAGCTATGGTCACCTCTCTTCAGTGAAGACATCTGAGCGGATGACCAACAAATCATTTGATGCGATGTTGGCTGCTTTCCGTAAATCTTCCCCAGATGCGTCTGAGCTGCCACACACCTACAGTAAAATGAAGAATTTCCTTTGTGTAGTTGGAATTGGATATGATATGATCCATGTTTGTAAGAATAATTGTGTTCTGTTCTGGAAGGATTATGCCAACTTAAGTGAATGCTCGAAATGCAAATCATCAAGATGGAAAGATGGCGATGCTGTGAAGAGGATTCCTCATAATGTTCTGAGACATTTTCCAATTATACCAAGATTGCAGAGGTTGTTTCATGATACTGAAACAAGAGAGGATGTACTGTGGCATTCTAGGAACCAGGAGTACAGAGATCAGAATGTAATGATCCATCCATCTCATGGTAGTGAGTGGAAAAGCTTCAATCTTAAACAGAAAAAGTTTGCTGCTGAACCGAGAAACATTAGACTTGGCTTAGCTTCAGATGGATTTAACCCATTTGGCCACCAGAGCGCCACATATAGAATCAAACTACATGATGGACTTGCTTGTTATCCCTTACAACATGCCTCCAAATGTCTGCACCATAGAATCAAACTACATGATGGACTTGCTCATCCTAGGTCCAAAAAGTCCTGGAAAGGATTTTGATTTATTCATGGAGCCTCTTGTGGAGGAACTTCAACAACTATGGAGGGGTGTTCTCAATCGAGACCTATATAGCAGCCCACCAGCTGATTTCTTTCTGCGTGCTATTATAATTTGGTGCATCCATGATTATCCGGCTTTGGGCACTATGGCAGGGAGAACGACACATGGTTTTAATGCATATGTTCGCTGTGACAGGAATCTGCTCTCATACACAATACTTAGCAAGATCTGTTACATTAGACACTGACATTTTCTTGCCAAGGACAAGCCGCATCATAGAAAATACTGAAGACATGTGTTCAGTGCAAAGCATGAAAATTGTGATGTGCCAAAGAGGCTCACCGCCAATGAGTTGCAAGTAGAATTAGAGAAGGTCAGGCATATTACACCAGGAAACCATCCTGGTAATGGTAGCGGGAAAAGGAAGTGTGGTAGGGTAAAAGAGAGATTATTGTTTACCCGGAGGTCCACTTTGTTGGACTTGGAGTATTGGAAAGATTTGGATCTACGACATAATCTTGATGTGATGCACATCGAGAAAAATATATGTGACAGCATTATCGGCACACTTCTTAATGTTGAAGGCAAGACGAAAGATACCTTTAAATCTAGGATTGGTTTGACACACCTGGGTTTCAGAAAGGATTTGCAGGTGCAAGATGAAGGTAAACCACGGGATATGGCACCAACTGTGTACGTCTTGGACAAGGTAAAAAGAAAAGAATTCTGCGAGGTCCTATCACATGTGAGACTCCCACATGGATTCGCTTCCAACCCTGAAAGGAGAGTCAGTGCAGATGGAAACAAGGTACAAGGGTTGAAAACTCATGACTGCCACGTCCTACTTCAAAGGGTTTTACCTGTTATCCTTACAGGATTGGGCCGCCCTGACTTATACAGAGCAGTTGCAGAGTTGGGACAATTCTTCAGGGAACTCTGCAGTAGAAATATCAGGATAGATGCTTTGGAGTGTCTTAGAGACAAGATATATCCTATGCGACCTTGAGAAGATATATCCTCCAACCTTCTTTGATGTGATGGTGCATTTGGTTGTTCATCTACCTGATGAGGCACTACTTAGAGGTCCAGTACAGTATGGCTGGATGTACCCTATTGAAAGGCGACTAGGCACTTTCAAGGGCTATGTTAGGAACAGAACTATTCCTGAGGGTTCCATTGCAGAGGCCTACATTGCTACATAAGCATTGGCATTCTGTGCAAAATACATTGAAACAGCTTATCAGCTTAGCAAAGAGGTGGGTGAAGACAATCCTGGGCTCAATGTTTTCGATTATTCTGTTCGAGTTACAGGGAAGAGTCGACAGGAGGACAAACCTAAAGGTTTGGACAAAATGGTTTGGTATGTGTTGAATAACTGTCCTGAGATACTACCTTATATCAAGTAAGTGCTGAGTACTGCAGCTTATACATCGTAATCTACTAAACTTGCATCACATTCTTATATATGTAGATGTTTGACGCGATCACTATGTTGTGCAGCATCTACAAAAAGGAGTTATTGCCGCTAAATCCAAGAAACAATGACAAACTGGTTATGGTAGGATTTGCGAAATGGTTCAAGAGCCATGTAAGCTCTATCAATTTTTTTAATATATTGAGTACATAAGATGATCAGCTTGTCTATTTTCTAACCATAGGTTAAGAAGATACGGGAGGATGGGCAGGCAGTTGATGATGCCCTTTACTCACTAGCAATGGGTCCTGATACTCGGGTAATACATTATGTGTCTTGCGCTGTTGGAGATGTGCGCTACGACACCCTTGCACGCGACGAAGGCAGGAAGACACAAAACAGTGCCATCATGAGCACGGACACGTATGACAAAGAAACAACTGAAATGTATGCTAACATTATAGACATTGTTCAGTTGCAGTATATCTCCAGTTTCGAGGATCATTGGTGTGTGGTTCTGTTGTGTTGTCGTTGGTATAACCTATTTTCTAGGATCGCAAAACCCAGAGCTGATGATTATTTCAAATCCATCAATGTCAAGGCGGCGTATTAGACCAACGAGCCTTTTATTTTGGCAAATCAAGCAACACAAATATTTTTCTTGGAAGACACATTTGCATGTATCGATGACTGGAGAGTATTGCAAAGGTTTGAGCAGAGCAATTCATTTAATGAAGTTGCACAACAAGATGATGCTTACACTACTCCTGATGTACAAGATAACATAGATGTTCCTAATATCTTTGAGAACCATCACGTCAATGACGCCGGCAAAAAGATTGCCTGTCGTGTTGTGGACATACAAGAGTTGATCAAGAAGAAGCCAATGTTTGAGGACGTTGAGGATGAAGAAGAAGATGACACCATGGGGAATTACCATTCAGGCTGATACACATGGCGAAGATGTTGACACTGATGCTGCAGGTGATGATTAGATTGCTTTTCTCGTATTTGCCTGTCAGAAGACGTTTTTTTATCTACTATGTGAAATTGTGTTTGCTATGACAACTGAAACCTGATGAACATGTTGTTTAGTATTTTGCTGTGAGAACATCACTTGTTATGTATGCTAACTTGTGTTTGGTGATTGTATGACAACTAAAACATGATGACGTTGTTGTTTAGTTGTACTCATATTTGGCTGTGGAACTTGAATTTGATGACATAGTTTGCTGTTGGACTGCAATTTTCTTGACGTCTTCGAATGAGAACAAAGCTGACCCAACAGGGCCTCTGCTAATTTATTTATTTATTACCAAAAGGGCCTTTGCGATTTATTTATTTATGAGCAAAAGGGGATACCCCCTGATTTCCGTTAATATAAATCATTAGATGTTCACAACACTATGCCCAGCCTGCTACACATGTTTCATTCATTACTAGTTTCAGCAAAGTTCTCATGTCATAGCCACTCAATACATCATGAGTGCTACATACACTATAAATAAAGAGACAATCATCCTACAGAGCACATCTATTTTGCCCATTATCTTCACAAGCTCTTTCATCTCCTCATTGTTGTTGATTGGCCATGATCAAAGGAACTACATCTTTAACCTTCTGCTCTGCATCTTCCTCTTCTGTCATTCCTTCAGTTACTTGTCCAACACCACAGACTGCTGGTATTGGGATTCCTCGGCTAACCAAATAATCAGAGTAGTTGCATTCCCCCACATCAGTAACTTCACAGAAATACAAATCACATGAATCTTCCCTTTTCCGCACGAATCAAATTGGAAGATCATTAACTAAACTATTAAAAAATCAGCAACTGAAAGCAGCAGAACAACACTTAAACATATTATTACCCCAGGATTGGGCATTTGTAGAAGACTCGGCCAGGGTTGAGGATTGTGGTTGAGACGCAACGGATGACTCTGCATGATTTGCAACAGTGGGACCACACAATTGGCAACGGGTTGCGATGAGCAACCGGCTACGGTGCGTGTGCCGGCAGGGGTGTGATGAGACCCACAGGCGATGGTACGGGTGGAGACTTGGCGCATATCTGGTTGTTGCTTGCTGAAGAGCAGGTGGACGAGCAGCCAGCGGACATGATTACTATGGCTAGAGCTTCTGATGCTCGACAGAGTAAGTAGAGAAGAGGAGAAGTGAACGTTGGATATGTCAGTTTCATTACTAATAGAGTAGCATAGCACCATATATAGTCATAGTATAGGTTTGGATTCAAACCAGCTACAGGAGCACGTCTCTCTCTTTTTTTAAACTCAGCAATGTCTCTTTACTGGTACACTAGCTTGTTCTGTACGCCTTCTCAAGTCTTTGATTTTCTCTTTTTTGCGAGGAAGGAAGGAGGACAAAATTGAGAGTTCATGCGACTCGAACCCAAGACCTCTCAGTTGAAAACCAAGGGTGCTAGTCACTTATGTGGGGAACGTTCCCTAGGAGGAGGAGGGCAGACGAAGGCATTTTCCTCGTAGTTTTAGTTGCGACACAAGACCAAACTATCATAGTTTCGGGAATGTTATCAGGCGAACGAGCCCAGTTTTTATTTTCTTCCTATATATAAAAAAGTATGCTACTTGGTGTTGGCTTAGTCAATGAACGATTGTGCCAACCTTGACCGTTGGATTGACATTCAACGTCTATCGTGTTTCTTTAGTCTCTTCTTCCTTGAGCCACCAAAGCCGAACTAGCGCCAGCGGGACTGCCTGCTCCCGCATCCCACGGCTGGTTGTGCTTCCTTGCATGCATCGTGGCCACATCGCACCCTAAAACTCTGCGCATCTTCCCCGGCTCCTGTTCGTTCCCGTCCGAGGCCTCACCATCGCCCTCTGCCTTGGTTCGCTTGCCGCAGCGCCACCCTCTGGTGTTGTTAACTTGGTCAACAACCGAGAGGAATAAGGATATGACTGTACATGGTGAGGATGACAGTAGGGACCCAGCAGCGCGCGCAATAATTTTGTTTTTCGGGATGGAGAAGGGTATCAACTACATTGTGTGGAAGTTGTGACCCGACTAGCCCAGGCTTTTATTTCATATGTTTAGCACATGACCAGCCTAGTTTGTTTTTTTCCTTTCTGAAAATGGCTAGCCATCTATTTTGTTTTTGCAGAATAACCAACGTAGGCCTACTTGTTTCTATGCCCTGCTGGGCCGGAAATCTTTCAAGACGAGGAGGGATGCATTTTGCCCAGAAAATGGGCTATAAGTAATAAGAAATGGACTATAAGTAATAATAAATGGGCTGTAAAATGAAAAAAATACAGCAAACAGGCAATTAGTTCCAAAATATTTTTCCTTTTGGATTTTGATATTTTAAATTTCATTGTTTTTGCGCTGGTAAAATTCATTGAATTTAAATCAAGGTATATTTAGTTTTAAAATTAATTTGAATCTGGCTAGAAATTTCGGGTTGTATGCTGTTTGGGACAGATTGGAGGCTGACTTGTGGGTCTACTAGGTTGATGTGTATGAAAGGCTTTGTCAACTTAGTCCACAAACGATTCTAGCAGCAGTTACCGTTGGATGTTAATCCAACAGCCGTGCTGCTTCTTCAATATCTGTTCTTCTTGCTCCAGCCACCCAAACCAGCATCGGTGGGACTGCCTACTCCCGCCTCCCGTGGCTGGCTGTGCTGCCGCACAGGCCGCACTGCCCCACCCTACTCCATTGCTGGCCAGGCTATTCCTCTACTCACCCACACATCCTGTTATTTTCCAGCGACGGCAGCTAGACTAGTAAACCCTCGTACTCCCCACCGCATGGGAAACCATTGTCGCGTCTTCCCCGGCTCTATGTCGTTCTCTTCCTAGGCCTCGCCGTCGTCCACCGCCATGGTGCTCTCAGCGCGGCCTGGTCAACGTGGTCAATGAACATCATCCATCGGATGTGGACTGTAGGTGGAGAGGCTGACAGGTGGGTCCACGGCTGCACAGAAGGAAATGCCTCCATATTACGCGCAAAATAATGATTCCTCCACCTGACATCTGGACCCACCGGAAGGTCCTTTGTATTTCATGAAAAAAACGTGCCCCCCGCTGACAGGTCGGAACCACCAGCTATATCTTCACATGCAAGGAAGTCCCTCCTTATTACGCACAAAAAAATGAATACCCCCCTACTAGATGGAACCCACATAGTGGAGGCTGACTTGTGGGCCTACCAAGTTGATGGGGACGGAGGGCTTTGTCAACTTAGTCAATATGAACGATTCTAGCTCCAGTTACCGTACGATGTTTATCCAACGGCCGTAGTGCTTCTTCAACCTCTGGTCTTCTTGCTCCAGCCGCCCAAACCAGCGCCGGTCGTGTCGCGTGCTCCTGGCTCCCATGGCCGGCTGTAATGTCGCGAAGGCCTCACCGCCCCATACTACTCCCATCGCTGGCCAGGCCATCCCTCTACTCACCCACGCCCCCTGTTATTCTGCGGCGACGGCAACCTCACACCGCTGCTGAACCAGTGAACCCTCATACTCCTCTCCACGTGGGCATCCACTGCCGTGTCTTCCCCGGCTCCGCGTTGTCCCCTTCCTAGGCCACGCTGTCGTCCACCGCCTTGGTGCTCTCAGCGCGGCGTGGTCAATGTGGTCAACGTCCGACTTCCATTGGAAGAGTACTGTACGTGGAGAGGATGACAGCTGGGTCCACGGCTGCAGCAAGGAAGTTCCTCCTTCTTACGTGGAAACTAATGATTCCTCCACTTGACAGCAGGGACCCACTGGACGGGCAACCATATTTCGCGAAAAAAATGTTTCCCCCTGACTGCTGGGACCTATTAGCTACATCTCCGCACGCAAGGAAGTGCATCCATATTAGGGCAAAAAAAATTATTCGCCCCCTGACTGCTGGGACCCACCAGCTACATCTTCGCACGCAAGGAATTGCATGACAGTCGGGACCCACCTGGTCGAAGCCTACGTAGCATTGTCATTTTGGCCGAGAACGTGTACGTACATACTGGTCGATGTAGAGGTGCGCACGTGTCGTAGTAGAGGCGCACATGTAGCATGTAAACGTACGTACAGCAGCCAGGGTGCAAGAAAGTAAATACGGCCACATACATACATACGGGCGGGGTCTCGAACACCTACTCGCGCATACGTATGGCCAGGGCTCGTGTACATGGCTGGTTAAGAACAGAGAAACTGCATCGTCGTCGTGTTCATGGGGAGCCAACCGGCTAGGTCGGAACGGAATGCGTCGTCGTGTTCATCGGAAGGGCTTGGACAGAACAACCGATGGAAACGTGGCCTGGCATACCACAGAACCGAGGAAACGGCCTTGTGTTTGAATGGCCACGGTCAAAACGAGATCATGTTCATCAGGAGGGGTCTGGCGTACCGTGAAACGGAGGAAACGGACTTCTGTTGGACCTCCTACGGTCGAAACAGGGTCCTGTTGATCGGGAGGGGTGTGGCATACAGAAAAATGGATGAAACGGGCTTGTGTTGGAGCGCTACGGTCGAAACGGGGGTCCGGTTCATCGGGAGGGGTGTGGTGTTTCGCAAAACGGGACTCCACGGGATACTGTTCATCTCCACCATCGACATCCTCCAGCCTCCACGGGCTACTGTTCAACCACCGTCGACCTCCTCCAGCCTCCACCTGCGACTGTACATCCACGGGCTCCTGTTCATCCAGCCTCCACCGCGTGCTACTCCACCGGCTACTGTTCAACCAGCCCTCTCCACGGGCTACTGTTCAACCAGCCCTCCACAGGCTACTATTCATCCAGCCCTCCACCGGCTACTGTAAAACTAGCCCTCCACGGGGTTGTCCTATTCATCCAGCCCTCAACGGGGTCCTGTTCATTCAGCCCCAACCAGCTCGATCGGGGTCCTGTTCATCCAGAGGCAACACCCCGGGGTCCTGTTCATCCACCCCCACCGGGAACTGTTCATCCACCCCCCCAATAACGCTCACTATTCATCAACGGATGGAGGCAGCAGGGTTCGATCGGCTTCAATTAGCAGCAGTAGCGAAGGAATCACTCAGGTTCAGTAACATAGCTAGTGCAATCGCTCAGGTTCAGTTAGTGCCCAACGCCTCGCTCGGGTTTAGTTAGAGCCCAACGCCTCGCACACATGCGCGTACGTGTACGAGAGAAACACGCATCGCTTGGCCCCCGACCACCCACCGTAACCGGGAACTCCCCAAATTTTTCCTCGCCCTCGCTTCTGCCATGGTTTTTTCCATCCTGGATGACCCAAAGAATGTCATGCAGCTGCGTCTCCGGCCTGCCCAGGACGAAAAGCCCATTTTCTATCATGATTTTTTGTCATAGAAGTAGGAGCCCACCACATCTATGATGATACCGGGTTTTGTCACAATTATCATCATAGAAGTGTCATAAGTATGACAAAAAAAATTTGTTCGGCCCAAAATGTCACGGATGTGTCTTTTTTTGTAGTGGTTATTCATCGCAATTAGTAATATTGTGTTGCTCTGTCCCATACTTTCTAGATTCCTCTTAACAAGACTCACATTCTTTTTTCAACAGATGAGGTTCAAGTTGGATCCGAAAGATGATGCAACTAAACAAGCATGCACTCATGTTTTTCAGTCTGCTCTGCGACAGTATCGGTACCACCTTAGAAAATCTCACTTTAAAGGCAAGGCTAACAATGAAATCGCCCGAACATCTCCGGTGGAACATATTACAGATGAAGTCTGGACAACCCTTGTTAAACACTGGTCTGATCCAAAGTATCAGGTAGGCTATATGTATTTGATCAGACCACATATTGAACTTGTATTTATGTATGTGCCTTACAAGTGTATCTTCTTCTAGGCTAACTGTTTGAAGAACAAGACCAACCGTTCTAAAGGGAAATTCCAATAGACAACAGGATCTCATAGCTATATTGCACACTGCGAGGCTGTTGTAAATAGCTGCTACTACCTTCTTTTTCCTATGCCATATTGTCGTATCTATATTGACTTGTTCCAAATACAGAGGAAAGCTCGTGCAAACCAAAAAGAATCTGAACTGAATGTAGTGCAAATCTTCAAGGATTGCCACACCAGAAAGATGAAGGGCATGAGCACACCACTTCAAGCCACTGTTGTAAGTCCTTACTCCTCCTGCCTTTGAACTGATTAGTACTGTGATGTGTTCATTTAACTGCTTGGTTTGTTAGTTACTCTGTTCACTTTTATACAAAGTTGTCTTAACGTCTCATTTCACCTTACATGGTTTAAAAGAGATGAAGGATATTCTTTTGGTCTTGATTTGTAATCTAGTTGTGATGTACACGTGCGCACACAATGATAAAATAGCATGTTTGTTTTATATCTGTTTGCCCATGATATGAATGATGTCATACTATGTTCATCCTACTTCAAACCATGTCTCTTTATCCTTAGATGTCAACGAATGTGAGGAAATAGACAATACATTAGGCATGCTACATGGACATATGTTCCGAAAGTGATTTTATTATGTAGTTGGCACTACAATACATGCTAATGTATTACAGTAGTTCACCAAAATAAGTTATGTATAAACGTGTAACCTACTTTGTTTGTTTTTGTCTCATTAGTAACTTATCTGGTACACTAATCTACAAGTTCAAACTTTTAGCAAGCTATGGAACAAATGATTGAACAACCACAACCACGTGAAGGTGACGAGGCTACCATAGGCACAATGTCACCTCTTGCTGCAGTGCATCAGTATCTCTCCACTAACTGTGCAAAAAGCACCTTCCTGCGTAATTCTGGGTTCATTGTCAAGGTAACCTCGTCCAAATCGCCTACTGAACAAAATCTTCCGGCTAGACAGAGTGATATATCTGTGCTCCAGACACAAGTCCAATCCCTAATGGATGTCGTTTCAGAAACAAGAATATTGGTTGACAAATGTCATCAAGATATGAATGGTTCTTAAACCAGACTATCAAACATTCGCTTCGTTGTTCAAGAGCAATGGCGGAAAAAGGTGAAGATCATGCTGCTTCATCAGATTCTATAGCCTGAAACATTAGCACTCAGGTCCGATGATCTGTGCTTCTATACATCTGATGGTGCTTTTATCTGCAAGGACTGTAAACTTTATGCCAACAGGCCTTTTGTTGTATGGTTGGAATTTACTTTGTTGTGATACAACATTTATGATGCTGGCAAAGGCTGCAGTAATTAGGACGCTATTTTTGTATAGTGTAGGTTTATCTTAGTAATGTATTCAGAAAAAAGCTTCGTAGGAGCCCAACATGCCAACATTCGCCGGACTCATTCCAATTGGGCTAAAAACGATAATGGGTCAAAATTTGCATGTAGCCCACTAAAAATATATGGGCCTAAATCAGCATAAGCTTTCATCTTTTTCTGGTAGTCCTGTGCCCATAGTGGACCTTTAACAGGCCTAAACATAATTTGGGCCCTCTGTAGCAATAGGCCATTTACACGTGTAAATATCTCGAGCCCATAAAAAACATGGGCCTTTAATAGCCCGAAAGTGAGATTGGGCCCTAATTGTGCCAAATAACCCACTGGTCTTAGCAGGCCGAAATGGTGGCCCATTTACAATGCAGATCATTTACAGGCCAAAATTTGCACGGGCCATAAATGCGCCGACCTACTACATGCGCCTTTAACAAGCCGGAAGTTCGGCCGGGCTTGATTTCTGTCATTTTTGTATGGGTCATTAATATGCCTGATGTGACATTGGGCCACATATAGCCCATGGATTTCGTCTGACGTTAACAGGCCGAAAATCACAACAGGCTGCAAGTGGCCCAAATCTATAGTGGGCCTATAACAGGCAGAATGTCAGACATGGCCGAATATGACCCAAATCCTTCATGGTCGTTTATGGGCCGAAAGTTTCAATGGCCTATAAATGGGCCCAAATGAAGCAGGACCTTTAACAGGCCGGAAATACACCGGGTTGTAATTCGGCCCAAATACTTACCGGACTGTTAACGGGCCAGAAGTAACCATGGGTCGCGATGATGACAAGTTTATGATGGGCTCATTTGACACTAGTCGTACGGGCCTTAACTGAGAATGTTGTGTCTTTAGCTAGGCCGGCTCATTATGGTCTGCAAAATCTTGTGGGCCTTTAGCTAGGCCGGCCCACTATGGTCCACTAAATCTTGTGGACCTTTAGTTGGGCCAGCCCATTTAAACTTTATGGGCCACTTTTGGGCCTGTCCATGTGTCAACATATCATAGGCGCATCTCGACCATTGGATGAGTGACACCTGTGCCAACGCAGAGCTGACACATGGTTCCGTCGGCCAATGAGAACTTTACACGTGGAAAATGGGCATTGATCGTGGGTTATCAGATCCAAAATCGGACCTGGTAGCTTAATGGCGACCCATTACAGTGGACGCCAGATGTCGGTCATCCTTGATGAAAGCACTTCTATGATGCGCGATTTATCGTCATGGAAGTCGACACTTCCGTGATGATAATTTTGGTAATGTCATGGAACACTTCTATGACAGCACAGGTATGACTATCTTGATTTTGTCATAAAATCGTCATGGATATACAAGCATGACAGAAAACAGGACCTACTATGACAAACTCGTATCATCACGGAAGTGTATTTTTTTGTAGTGTTCTCACCGACCAGCGAGACTACGAAGGAATTACTCACTCCCGGTGGGGAGCATCATGGAATTGGCGATGGATAATTGTTGGTGATGACGAAGATCAAAGTTCCCCCTCTCCGGAGCCGTGAACAGACTCCAGATCTGGCCTCCCGATGAAGAACAGGAGACGGCGACGGCTCCGTCTCGTGAAACGTGATAATTATTTCTCCCTGATTTTTCTGGAAAAAATAGGATTTTATAGCGTTGGTTTCAGGGTCTGAGGGGCCACCAGGTGGGGACAACCCACCTGGGTAAGCCTGGAGGGGGTGGCGCGCCCTAGTGGGTTGTTCCCACCTAGGTGCCCCCCCGATGGTTCTTGGCTCCGGAAATTCTCTTTTATTGTATAAAAAATCCTCGCAAAGTTTCGTTCCATTCCGAGAACTTTTATTTCTGCACAAAAACAACAACTAGGTAGTTCTGCTGAAAACAGCGTCAGTTCGGGTTAGTTTCATTCAAATCATGAAAATTAGAGTCCAAAACAAGAGGAAAAGCGTTAGGAAAAGTAGATACGACAGAGACGTATCAATTCCCCCAAGCTTAAACCTTTGCTTGTCCTCAAGCAATTCTGTTGATAAACTGAAATTGAAAAAGAAAAACTTTTACAAACTCTTTTGCTCTTGTTTCCATAAATAAGCTTAAACAACACCGTGGTTTTCAGCAAAGATTATAACTAACCATGTCGACAATAACTCTTAAAAACTATATTAACTGATATCAATGACATAATCAACTAGCGAGCAATAATAAGATATCTCAAACAACAACATTGTCAAAACAACCATGATACAATATGACAATATTGGTATCTTGCTAGCCCTTTCTAAGACCGCAAAACATAAATGCAGAGCACCCCCAGAGTTCAAGCAGTGACTAAACATTGTAATCCATGGTAGAAAAGATCCAGTCAGGATGCACCCAACATTAGCTACACACAATGCATCAGCATGACAGCAGTGCTCTCAGGTTCTAGCGATTATTTGAGAAGGTGATGACACAACATAAAAGTGAATATATGGTCCCTTCGCATAGGGAAGCAGTGATTTGCATAGGTGCCAGAGCTCAAATTTTTAAAACAGAGGAAATGAAATTTTGAGGCATGCACCCTTCTTGTTTACTTCGCAACCATTAGTTATCAATATCTTCCATGCTAAACACATTAGTAGCGGTTCCCAAGCGGTAAAGTAAAGGTTATTTCTCCATAGGAGTTTTTTTTATTATTAATAAGTTCTTTTTGCAATTTGGGACTGGGAATCCTTATTACCGCGCTTTTCTCGTGGAATGGTGAGTGAATAAACACCCATCCTGAGAATAACCTGCTTAGCATGGAAGATACCAACTACCTCCTGTCGCTCTATGAACAATCCAGGCACACAAAAAGGATATTTATTTGAAGTTTTTAGAGGTGTCACATGCAAATTTACTTAGGACGGCAAGGTAATACCACAGATAGGTAGGTATGGTGGACTCCTCTGGAATAACTTGGGTTTCAGGTTTTTGATGTACAAGTAGAATTCCCACTTAGTACAGGTGAAGGCTAGCAAATAGGTTGAGAAGCGGCCAGCTAGAGAACAACAACGGTCATGAACATGCATTATGCATAAGTAACATTGGATACTAGCATGAGTAGGATATGAACACCATGAACATAAATATCATAGAGGTTATGTCGGTTTTGATTCAACTACATGCATGAACATGTGCCAATTCAAGCCACTCGAACATTCAGAGGAGGATACCATATCATCATACTACATCACAATCATTTTAATGCAATGTTGACATCCAAGATAAATCATTATCCACTCCTAGCTACTTATGCATGGCATGAGAAAATATAATCTCTAATTGTTATTGCAAACCTGTTTGATCATAATAAGCTGAATCATGGATACTAGGTTAACCATATTTACAAAAACAGAACAAATTGAGTTCATACCCATTTCTCTCTGACATGGCCAGTTCATCCAATATCGTCATTATTGCGTTTCACTTGCACGACCGAACAATTTGAAAATAATAATAGTTCAAGAGTGTCGTGGACTAAGCTAGAATTTGCAATCATCTATTATATACTTAAGACAGAAGACAAATAAGCCATCACGTGCGTCCACGTATGATAATATTATTTCGACCGTTTGATTAGAATATTAATGGCTGAGATTTAAAATATTTTACATAACATGCTATTGTTGACATATCGGCATGTTGAACTGTCACGTGCAAACATATATATGGTAATATATATGGATGCCCTGAAAAAAAAGTCTAGATGGATGCAACGTCCATGCACATATTACGGTCCGAGGAAAATATTGGAGTTGGAGTACTAAACGGTCTAACGCAAAGAATTTAGGCTATTCCATCGATAGAAAAAGTCCGGTCAAAAGGGAAGTCAAAAAGTCAAATACGGAGATACGGAGATAGAGTATACATGTGTCCGCCCACCAGCCCGTTAAAAAATCCGGCCGCCAATTAAAAACACATGAGATGGCCTATGGACATGGGGTTGCGCTGCATATAGACTGTCTAGCGTATAAAAAAATATAAAAATATACAAAAACAAGTATTTGCATCTATTTATAACATCAGCATGTCCAGCTGCTATGTAGACACTAAAATTTAGAAATTTTATCACTAGGCCGGTGATAGACAAATAATGATACATGTATAAATTAAGAAAGTATTGGCACAATTACTTAGTACTCCCTGTAACTTCTGATAAACGTTTTTAGAGTCCATGACAGTGTAAAAAAAAATATCATAGTAGGTTGTACTAAGATAAAATTTTATTTAAGAACAATTGCTTTCTTAGCACCAAATATTTTCACTTTACAAAAAATCAAATGTTTCTACAAACATACAAATACATAAGATGTAGTCAAAATTACATGCTTGAGCTCGGCCCAGTGCTTGGGCCTATATAATGTTCAAAGGTGCATGCATGGGTTTTATTTCGATATCAGCTTGATAAAAGAAATATAAGCCATCATGTTCATCCACATAGTCCAAAAAATATATATTCCATTGATTTAGATTATAAAGGTTGAGATTTAAAAGTTCTAAAAGTTACGTAAAACTATAGCATGCATAAATTTTACCTGTTGACATGTATGAAAAAATAGAAGAGTCCTACCATAAACAAAAAAGAGTCCTACATGATGTACGGATGTCCCACATAAAACAAGGTACATGCGCTGCTATGGCCTATGTGTTAGTATCGGATAAAAAGCCAATCGTGCTAGCCAGGTTTTCTTTTCAAGCCGCGTACTAAAAAAAGGGTTTTTGTTAGCCGTTGTAGCCAGGTTAGCATGCACGTACTCAAACATCCCAGCCATGCCAGGAACATAGAGGGGAAATCCCACCACCAAAGACCCAGAAATCACCAGGAGCCCTCACGCAAAACAAAAAACGTTATAAAAAAGAGGAGCCTTCACGGTTACCCAAAAAAAGCAGGAGACGACATGCAGTTTGCCTTTGCAAAACACAGATTCTTTTTGGCGGGGGAGTAAAACACAGATGACCTCATCGGGGTTCACTAAAAAAAACTACCACCAGCAAATCTAAAAGCATGCAATTTTCATTTAATTTTTTCTCAACCAGGACCTTGAAGTAAACACGTACATCCTAGCAGCAAGAAAGATCTAACCATGCATTGCTTTTTTCTATCCATCATGTTGAGGTATAACACATACGAACTAGCTTCCGCAAAATACATATGCAAGCATTTAAAATATATATTACATATATGAGCTACCAAAGAAAAGGAGCCCTCATGCTTACCTAAAAAAGCAGGAGACCGCATGCAGATTGCTTTTGTAAAACAGTTTTTATTACGGGAGATTAAAACACAGATGACCTCACCGGGGTTCACTAAAAAACTACCACTAGCAAATCTACAAGCATGCGATTTTCTTTTAAAAAAATTCTCAACCAGAACGTTGAAGTAAACACATTGGGCCTAGCAGCAAGAAAGCTATAAGCATGCATTGTTTTTTCTATCCATCACGTTGAGGTATAACACATGCGAACTAGCTTCGGCAAAATAGTATACAAGAGTTTAATTTTTTTTACATATATGAGCTAGCACAAGAATGTTGCACGCACCCAATGTTTTCTCTATATTGTTGTATTTATTTTCTAACAGACATGAGCTAACTTTGTAAAATCACATACAAGCTGACACTAGGGGAATCATACAAATTCTAGAGGGACTCTTATAAATAGTTACTTCAGTTAACAAGTCAGATATGGTTGCAATATATAATTCCTTTTGACACATCTAGCACTAGAAAAAAGGTTTAAATTAGAAGATGAAGAAGTCACGCATAGCATTAATAACATATAAATTGTCATGAAAAAAAAAGCTTCTGTACATATGTGGAACCTGTAACCAATAGGCCGAAAAGTTATGCATAACATTATGAAGGACTCAACCATAGGTTATAAAAAAATAGGATTGCCTACCTCGAACAAGACATATAACCATTACTGATCATCTACCTAGATGGAAAAAAGCAAAATGCTAGCTTGATATGTAGCATCTATACATGTGCGGGGAATTTGGGGCATTTACAATTTCTATACATGAGGCAACACAAACATGACAAGTCCTATTGGTAACTATTAAGACAATACGTTTGGTTTCAGGCATATATGGTCAATAATTTGCATGAAGTAGAGTATATAGGGAACAAACTTTGAAAGGCCAACCAGTAATAGGAAAACAGCAGAAACCCAGCAAAAGAAAGAAATGTCAATTGACGGTGAAAAAAGTCAATAATGAAGAAAACATAACTACAAGGGGGCCAAGTGCAAGGCGGAAGATGGAACGGATAACAAGGTTCATCAATGTCCAGATTTTCTCTAAAAATCTCTAAAATAATATTTCTAAATAAATATCATGGGAATCGAAGGAGTGGAATAGGAAAATCTAGAAAATAGTAAGAGAGCTAATGGTTTTACATTATGGGACGTATAGCACGGTACTTCTGGTCTTTCACATTCACACAACAAAGGTCTTTGCCAACAACCGATTTCAATATAGGAAAACAAAGTATACTCAAGTTTAATAATGTTTTCGAGAGATGTAAATGTGTACTGTAGTTGTACATCAATATTAGTGCAACTTACAAATAATATGAAATAAAATCTCTATAGAGAAAACACAAGATAACAATGTATAGTAAATCTAGCCGCGCGAATGTGCGGGTAGCAATGCTAGTTTTATTCAAAAGGAGAAGACAGGGTCATATGGGCTCTTTGTCAGATTAACAATAATGCATATGAGAGCCACTTAACATTTTCATCGTGGTGTTCTCCTCGGTATGACTCAATAAAAAGATGAGATATTCAGAGAAACACACCAAGATATTTTTGGAGTTTTTGTTTTTTCATAAACAAGCAAATAAAAAGGGAAAAGCAAAAACAAGAAAAAAAACTATTTATACGGGAAACCTCCCAACAAGTAAAAGGAGAACAAGGAAATCTTTTTGGGTTTTCTTTTTAGTGCTACAACAATTTAAACTAGGAAGAAAAGTCAAAAAGAAGCAAGAAATATGTGTTTGGATTTTCTCAAAGTTTTTCAAACACACAAGAAGAAAGTGAGAAAATAAATTTAACATGGATAATACAATGAAAAGGTGTAAACACCGATAACTGGAATGAAATGTGTGAACATGAAAGTAATGTCGTTGGAAATACGTACTCCCCCAAGCTTAGGCTTTTGGCCTAACTTGGTAATAAGTCAGTAGCCTGCGTAATGGTCGGAGTGATAGCTCACGAAGGCTCTCGATGTGGATGCTTCAGCCCACCGTGCATCCACAACCGTTGCGTTATGAACATAATATCTTCCCCGTTGTGAACATTAAAGAGAGCAGGTGCAGGCAAATATGTGTCCACCACGGAGTCCTTATGAAACATCAATTTATAAGTGAAATTATGGGAATCACCTCTTTTTTTAGAAACTAGGTGAGAGCCCGACTTTATAGATAAAGCCACCAAGCAGAGTCACAACAAACACATGGCACCACATAAGTTTAATCAGAAACAACTAAGAAGGACGGGTATAAGGCATCTAGCCTATCATGGCGCGCAGGCCATCCAAACGAGCAGCCAAACCACTAAGAAACCGTCCTCCTGGAGCGCCGCAGCAGAGAAGAAGTCGTAGATTTCATTTTGGATAGCATATCGTCGAACGCCTCTAGGTCCCCATCCTTAGTCAATGATCTCCACTGCTGCAAAAAGATATTGGCTTTAAATAAGCAACTGACAGGGTTAGCAGGGAAAATGTGTTCAATAGTAAACTTGTTTCTAGTAGTCCATAGCGACCAACAAATCGTAGCCCATCCCACCATGAACACCCGCTTAGACTGGCCTGCGAGAGAATTAATACAACACCATAGATCCTCAAAGGAGGATGGGTTCCAATTAACACAAAGCTAGAGTCTAATGCAACTCCAAACAAATTTAGCCAAAGAGCACTGGGAAAAGATATGCTCGGTATTCTCCAGGGCACCACATAGCTGGCAACTGTCAGAGCCCGGCCCGTTCCTCTTCTTAATCTGGTCAGTCGCTGGAAGTTTGCGACGAAGAGCTTGCCGATGGAAGATTTTAATCTTAGGAGGGATGCGGGCAGACCAAATGTATTTAAACTTGTCAGTGCGACCACCAGCGATAAGATTCGAATGCGCTGACTTAACAGAAAAACACCCCGAAGCGGAGTGGGGCCAAATAACGGAGTCCTCTTCCTCCGAGAGCAAGGGGAAGCAGGCAGTAAGGCGCTGCCAATCTTCCAACTCCACAGGGGAAAGAGAGCGCCGGAAATCTGGAAGTGCTAGTTATCGACTAGAGGGGGGGTGAATAGGCGATTTTTATGAAAGTCTTCAAAACATGGAAGTTTCGAAGACAAACACTAGAAATAACCTAATTGATATGTAGCGAAAGATAAACTACAACAAGCAAGCCATAATCAAGTATGCACTAGCATTAACGTACGAAGACCAATAGCAGCTAGGTAGTAGGATCAGGATGGAAGATAGTATGAAGCCAATCAACAATAGTAGTCAAGCAATGAAGTCAATCAGATAAGAAGATAAGCAATGACTTCACGAAGACAAACTCAAAGTAAAGGAGGGAAGAGATAGAACCAGTCACTTGTTGAAGACACAGGATTTGTTGGACCAGTTCCAGTTGCTGTGACAACTGTACGTCTGGTTAGGGAGGCTGAGATTCAACTCAGAAGACCGTATCTTCACCTTATTCCCCTTGAGCTAAGGACACCCAGTCCTCGCCCAATCACTTTGGTAAGTCTTCAAGGTAGACTTCCAAACCTTCACAGACTCCTTTCACCCAGCAATCCACAATCACTCTTGGATGCTCAGAATGAGTCGCCTAACCGGCTGGAGGATGCACAGTCCTCAAGTGTAATAAGTCTCCAGGTCACACAGACAGAAAGACTTCAGTGATGCCTAACACTCTTTGGCTCTGGGTGTTTGGGCTTGTCCTCGCAAGGATTTCTCTCTCTCTCAAATGCTTCGAGGTGGGTTGCTCTCAAACGACAAAAGTCGTATATTAACTCTGCGCAGCCACCAATTTATGGTGTAGGGGGTGGGCTATTTATAGCCACTAGGCAACCTGACCGGATTTGTCCGAAATGACCCTGGGTCACTAAGGAACTGACACGTGTTCCAACGGTCAGATTTCAAACACACACGGCAACTTTACTTGGGCTACAAGCAAAGCTGACTCATCCAACTCTGGATAAGATTTGCTCTCATTGTCTTTGCTCGAAGACATAGGATTTGGGTTGAGCATCACTTCAGTCACTCTGACTTAGTTCACATGGACCCCACTTAACAGTACGGTGGTTCCTATGACTCAACAAAGAAGAAAAGGAAACAACGAAACCACACAGTCTTTGTGCTCCATATTCTTCACGCAATGTCTTCTCATGTCATAGTCTTCAATATGAATATCTTCTCATACCACCATTGTCGTCAATGTCTTCACACATTTTTAGGGGTCATCTCTGGTAGGTAAACCGAATCAATGAGGGACACTACCTGTGTTATCCTGCAATTCTCACAAACGCATTAGTCCCTCAACCAACTTTGTCGTCAATACTCCAAAACCAACTAGGGGTGGCACTAGATGCACTTACAATCTCCCCCTTTTTGGTGATTGATGACAAACTGGTTGAAGTTTTCAACGGGGATAAAGTATGTGAAATTGTAAAGGATAGGAATTTGTCTTCATAAGTAGCAACGACTCCCCCTGAAGATGTGCATATAAATAATTTTGCTTTTGGAATGCAAATGCACATGGCAGGTTGTACTTGTGGAGATCCACTTCAACTTATGAAGATAATTCATCATGCATGAAATGATATAGCATATAGGATGACATGCATAATGAAAAATGGATGTCTGCAGGATGATCTAAGTGCGGAAGTTATCATCGCACATGGAAATGCAAATAAGTAGCAGACGACCATCAGGTTTAAGTGTTACAACTCAGAGAACCAAATGTTTCAAAACGCAAGAGTTGTAGGCACAAGGCAAAATATAACGCAACCGCCCATATGAACCCGCTTGAAGACTATCAACTCATACGCTTCTCCCCCTTTTGTCAGTAATGAACAAAAAGGTTTGAAGACATAGAGCATCTACTCGTCTTCTTGATGAGTAGGTGAAGCAGCAGGGTTGTTGTCGTTGGGTGGCCGTGCAGATGAACTTGGTGCAGTGTCGATGCGTGCAGTAGTAGTAGGAGATGGTGAAGTAGCATCATCTTCATCATTGATCACTTTGGCATTTACCGTTGCCGCGGAGGAAGAATATTCAGAGTCTTCAAGAGATGGAGTTCTTCGTAGGACAGCATTCCGTGGAGGAGTGGAGTCAAACTGAAATCTTTCATTGAAGCCATCGTCTTGAAGATCTGCTTCAGCACTAAGCAGGGTCAAACTCTTCCATGATCGCCGGCAAGTTTCTTGAGCAACAAAGGCATTCTTGGTGGCAAGGTTGTGAATGCGATTGACATCCACCAAGAGGCTTTGCATCTGTCTCTTGAGCCAAAAGTGATGTTTATCATGTTTCTTATGAAGGGCCACAAGAAGTTCTCGATCATTGAGAACGCGAGAATGCTTCCGAGGCCTTTGGGCAATGGTGCTATCAGTGGCTTCAGTAGGTGCTCGATGAGGCAGACGAGTATTTCCAGCCAATGGATAGATTCGTGTAGCTGCTTGAACACCTTCAATGGGTTGAGTGAAGCTTTGGTGCTCAGCATTCTGAAGACAAAGAGGCTTCTCGGCAGGGTCAGGATATATAGCTTCAACTGACATATCAACCTCAGGTAGAAAAATCACATGATTGCAAGCAGAAGGTTGATAGTTGACAGTCGAGTGTCGCTTTATGAGGCGCATGACCCATGGAGCATAAAACTTCAGACCAAAGAGATCAGAGCCGGAGGCAGCAAGTTGTCTGATGAAGAAATCTTGTGCATTGAAGTTGATGCCATTGAAAATGTAGAAGACCAAAGTCTTCATAGCTCCTTCAAGCTTGGCCGCTGATGAATGTCCTTTGATAGGCCATAGAGTCCGCCTGATGATGTGATATATGGTGCGTGGCAGATACTCAAGGTCTTCAACAAAGAAATCGGTTGGATATTCAGCATCACGGGGCAAAGGCTTCATCATGCTCAGCATCTGACTCATATTAGGTTCAGGCCTATGAAAGATGCTTTCCAGGGCATTGCGATGATGTTGACAGCCAGGTTCATAGAGTTCTTCGGGAGTGGACAGGCCTGTAAGCTTGATGATATCCATAACTTTGGCTTCATGATGAACGTTTCCGGTCATCCACTCGAGAACCCAAGTCTTCGTATCTCTGTTGTAGCCGCGAATGTGCAGTGTGGCATAGAATTGAAGCAATAGTTCTTCATTCCAGTGTTCTTTATCTGTGACAAAACTGAGCAGCCCAGCATCACAAAAGCAGTCAAGTGCTTCTTCTAAGTAGGGTAGTCCAGTAATGGCTTCAGTGTCGAGGCGCATATGAGGGAAGATGCGCCCTTGATCATACAGAACACAGGAGTAATAGCTTCGCTGCTGATGACTCCAGAACCGATCTGATGCAATTCTTGGCTTCGTGTAGGGGTTCTTCGAGCTATCAAAGAATGTGTTGTGGCTCTTGAAGTCATTTGCATTGAAGGACCTGACAGTGGTGGTAGTACCAGGATATCTTGGAAGTCTTGGCTTGGGCTTCTGGACTTGTGGCCTATGCTCAACGTGATAGTCAAATTGAGGACCAGAGATATTAGGCGGAGGGACCAGAACGGGCCATCTGACTGTTGTTAGCTCTCCTTGGTTATATGCCTGCTCAATTGTATAGGGCCTTGGGGCTGGAACAGGAGTAGTGGCAGCATCAGAGGCTTCAGGTTGCACAACAGGTGCTTCAGAAGCAGTAGCCTCACTAGCTTCAGGTGCAGTGGCCGCATTGGCTTTAGGCACACTGGTTGTTGCAAGCTCCACATTAGCTTCAGCCATGACAATGTCATCGGCTTCACTTGCGTTGGTTGTGGTAGCTTCAGGATTGTCAACCTCCACTTGAGGAGCTGGAGGGTCAGGCATTGACACGTTCACCTCATGAACTATTTCTTCAGGAATGGGGGGAGTAGAGACACATTCTTCTTGACGTTCTTCATCGGCTGATGCAGCCGGATTGTCTTCAGTAGCAGGTGCTTCAGACGCAGAGACATTCATAGCAGGAGTGGCTTCTGAAAACACTTGACGTGTAACAGGTTGATGATGCACTTCTCCTTCTGGAACGCTTGGAAGAGGAGCTTGAGGCCTTGTCCTTTACGAAGCCTTTGAAGTACCGGTGACGCTTTTGGAGATGGAGTGGGCAGGCCCTCATCCTCTTCAGCTTGTACGGTTGTTGTGACTTGTTGTTGTTGGGGAGTGTTGGGGGAGTCTTGTTCTTGCGGGCGATCAGCCCATGAATCATCCTGTGCAATTGGCGTTAGAGGACGACCAATGCTGATGAGTTCGTTGTTCATATGAACAGGCGATGATACCACATTGTATTCGATCTGAGGAAGAACTTCATCATCTTCAACATTGTCATGAGGACCAATGTCTTCAGCAGCGGTGGGTTCAGCTGCTGGTATATCTTCAGCTTCAGGAGCCTTTGTGGAAGCAGGCTCATGAACAGTCATGTGAAGTTCTTGGGATGCACATGCAGGATGAATCACTGAGATGGGTTCAACAAGAAGGGGCTCTGTGGGAGCAGCCTGACTCTTCTTGGTCTTGCGCTTCTTCTTGGAGGGAGCGGCATCAGAGGCTTCGGTATTCTTCCTCTTTGTGGCTTCTGCCTTTGCAGCCCTCGTCTTCTTCTATTCTGAAGCGGTTGTGGTGACCTTTGGCTTCGAGCCAGTCATGCTACTTGAGAAGATAATACGTGGAGCTTCTTGGCTTAAAGGCGCAGGCTGATCAGCAGGAAGCTTCTTCTTTTTCTTTGCTGCCATCCTCGGGTCAATGCCAGGACGGCCAAGTGACTTGCGCTTATCAGCCTCATTGTAGGCAAGCACACACTTATCAGCCAAACTCTTCATGTGCTCACGAGAGCCTTGAGCTTCTTGGCGCTTCTTCAGAAAAGCTTCTTTAAGCTCATGCAGCATGACCTTAAAGTTCTTGACGTCTTGAACACTCAGCTTGGCCATATGCTTCTTGAATTGAGCCTTTTCATAATCAATCTTGTGCTTGAGCTCAACGATTCGCTGAGCGAGAGCCAGCTCAGAAGCAATGGCGCCATTGAAAGAGACGCTGAGGCCAATTGGAAGCTGTAAATCTTCAAAGATGACATTTGGGGTGTCGAACCACTCATCAATGAAATTGTGGATGATGGCCACATCAAAGAGAGGCAAATTGCTGAAGATTTCTGCTTCTTCCTTGCTCTTTATCAGCTGCTCAAGAGCATCATCTGCAAGATCTTCATCACTTGATAGATCAATGGGTTCTTCACGCAGAATAGCAGCAGGAGTCAGAGCTTGATCAGTACGCCTGACAAGTTGCCTTTTCTTCTCCGCCTTCTTGGAGATACGAGATTGATCTTCAGACTGCACACTGGCTTCAGGAGGTGAAGTGGCCAATGGCTTCACACGAGAAGGTTTTGGAGGTGCGGCTGATGATGAAACCTTAACCTTCTTTGGCTTCTTCGGCCTTGGAGTAGGAGCAGGGGCTTCATCTGAATCAGCATCATTGTTGGGATGATCCACTTTGGCACCATGAACCAAGACGTAGGAGATGAGACCATCAAGGTTTCCAAAGGGGCCAATTCTATTCTCTTCAGCTTCACATGTCCCATCCTCACGGGGAGCAGAGGGACCAGGATTGAAGTCTAATCCCCATGACTTCTTGTTTTCCTTTGCTGAAGACATAGCAAACTAGAAGTTGCGCTTGAAGAGATTGTCGTCGCGACACCAGAGCAATGATGATGGGTCGGCTTCTTCAGGCTGTGGTCCACGGACCATGCACGGATAGAATTTTTGTTCAATGGCTTCAGCTCTGTTCTTGGGGGGAAGGCCTCAATAGAGAATACCGCCCCAAGGATTCTTGATAGCATACTTCTCTGCGTACTCCTGGGTGACGAACCTGTACTTGTACCACTGTTCAGCCCAATAGCGTCGAATCCATTGGATTCGAGTCTTGCGTTGATTGTAATCTTCTTCAGGAACTGTTTTGTATATATCTGCAAGATCATCAGGCAGATCCCTAGAAGTTCCCCCACGACGTTGTCTGCCACCCTTCCTGACTGGTTTCTCTGCAGCCATGAACTTCAAACTGAATGCTTTCAATATGCTCAAAGGCTTCAGAGATTTACGCTTGCTGGTCAAACAGGAACTGGCTTCAGGAGAATTGATATGATGCTGTAAGTATTCTGCAAACGAAAGCAGACTATGAGAACCTAGGGATTCTCCCACGGACATGTACCTGTGACAGCATTAGAGATGCGAGGGAAGGGGACGAGGTCATATGCATTCTCAGAAGATTTTGAAGATAAATCAGTTTGAAGATATTGACCTCATGATGCAAAGACATTCACTTATATAGGTGAGTTGGTTCCAGATTTGTACCAATTCGTGAATAAGTACAAGTGAGGAATCAAACTAGATAGGAAATCTAAGTGAATATACTAGGCATTAAGAGATGCAGACAAAATCGATTTAACATTGAATAGGTAGAAACTACTTTCGGTAATCAGGATGAATCTTGAAGATCAAGAAGGTGGTAAAAATAGAGTTATAATTACCGCACGAAGAACTGCTAGATGGAAGAATAGGAGACCGAGCAGTTCAGTCCACCGTGCCCTAACTTGGCGACGGAGGACACCTACGGCGACGGCGGAGAGGACGAGGTCCGCGGCCGGTGTGAGGACGGCGTCGGAGAAGTTACGGCAGCTAAGCGCTTCGTCGCCGGCGTCGTCGTGAGCTAGCAGTGGCGCTAGGGTTTTGACGGAGGTGGAGAGGTGGAAGAAGTATTTCTTTACCGCAGGGGACACATATTTATAAGTAGGTGCGCGGCACAACGCAATTACGCAGGTGCCCCTGTCAGTTCACATCCGTGGGGTACATGGCAAGCATGCAACATATTTAGAATTGTCCCACGTTCCCACACCCGCCAAGTATGTCGGATGTTCGTTCCGGCTTCTCTGGATATCGACAATAAAGATGATTCATTTAAATAGGACTTGATGTTTTGTCTCTGTGTCTTCTGCTGTCAAGGATGCAGAGAAGACATTCGACAGTTTCAATAGAATGCATATGATTTGGACAGATAGAGTTTGAGATAGTAAGCGTAGAGAGATTAGGGTCCGATCACATTCACTTAGTTCAAAAGATTCAACAGTGAGGACATAGCTATAAGTGAATGCTGTAGAGGACAGAACACTAGTATATATATATATATGCAATCAAATCATCATAGCGCAGAAAAATCACATAGATAAATTGAAACTGAAGATAAACCAAATGCGAAGTCTTTGCAAAATAACGCCATGAGTGAAACACTTCAAAATGAGAAATTTGGTGGTGGCGTTTCCCACCATATAGGAAGTATTAGACCTAGACACGGCGCACAATTATCGTGGCACTCCGAAGTCAAATTCCATGTTAATATATTCACACTCAGAGTGTAAGTCTTCATTGATTGAAGATATACATTACTTTGTGTGTTGCACATCCAAGTCATCTATATGCATAAGTGTTAGGATGTGTGCTTGATCACAGGACATTCGAGGATTCCAAGATATTTAGCTCACACCATAACTTGCAAAACCTTTTCTCACCAAGGGCTTTGTGAAGATATCTGCCAGTTGCTCTTCAGTGTTGACGTGAATGATGTCAATATCTTTCTTCATGACATGATCTCTGAGAAAATGATGACGAATTTCAATGTGCTTTGTCTTCGAGTGCTGGATAGGATTGTTGGCAATTTTGATGGCACTTTCGTTGTCGCAGAAGAGAGGGACTTGCTTCAGATCGATGCCATAGTCCTTGAGAGTTTGCTTCATCCACAGAAGCTGAGCATAACAAGATCCAGCAGCAATGTATTCAGATTCAGCAGTTGAGAGTGACACACAGTTCTGCTTCTTTGAAGACCAACAGACAAGTGATTGACCAAGAAAATGACATGTTCCTGATGTAGACTTGCGATCCACTTTGTCACCAGCATAATCAGCATCCGAGAATCCAACCAGATCAAACCTTGAGCCCTTTGGATACCATAATCCGAGTGTTGGGGAGTAAGCCAAATATCTAAGAATTCGCTTCACTGCTAAGTGATGCGATTCCTTTGGTGCCGCTTGGAATCGAGCACACATGCAAACACTAAGCATAATATCTGGCCTAGATGCACATAGGTAAAGTAAAGAACCAATCATGGAGCGGTATACCTTTTGATCGAACTCTTTACCATTGTCGTCGGGACCAAGATGATGTTTGGTTGGCATTGGCATCGTGTAACCTTTGCAATCTTGCATGCCGAACTTGTTCAGGCAATCTTTGAGATATTTTTCTTGAGATATGAAGATGCCATTTCTTTGTTGACGGATTTGAAGACCAAGGAAGAACTTCAGCTCACCCATCATGGACATCTGATATTGCTCTTGCATCATAAATCCAAACTCATCACTGTACTTCTGGTTGGTGCAGCCGAAGATTATGTCATCCACATATATTTGGCATACAAACAGTTCACCATCATATGTCTTCGTGAAGAGTGTGGGATCGAGGGATACCGGTTTGAAGCCTTTGCTCTTCAGGAAGTCTTTGATTGTATCATACCAAGCGCGAGGAGCTTGTTTGAGGCCATACAGTGCTTTGTTGAGTTTGTACACCATATCAGGATGTTTTGGATCTTCAAAGCCAGGTGATTGTGCAACATACACTTCTTCTTCAATCTTGCCATTGAGAAATGCACTCTTTACATCCATTTGATATAGCAAGATGTTGTGATGATTTGCATAGGCTAGCAGTATGCGAATGGCTTCAAGCCTAGCAACAGGAGCAAATGTTTCATCGAAGTCAATTCCTTCAACTTGAGTGTATCCTTGAGCCACAAGACGTGCTTTGTTTCTAATGACTTGACCATGCTCATCTTGCTTGTTTCGATATATCCACTTTGTTCCAATAATGTTGTTCTTGCGAGGGTCAGGGCGCTTGACCAGTTCCCAAACATTATTCAGTTTGAACTGTTGAAGTTCTTCTTGCATGGCTTGAATCCATTCAGGTTCCATAAAAGCTTCAGCAACTTTCTTGGGTTCAGATATTGATACAAATGAAAAATGCCCACAGAAATTTGCTAGCTGTGTTGCTCTTGATCGAGTAAGTGGACCAGGCGCATTGATGCTATCAATTATCTTCTCGATTTGTACTTCATTTGCAACACGAGGATGAACTGGACGAAGCCCTTGCTCATGTTGATCATTGTCATCATTGGGAGAATTGTCTTCGGACATTGTCTTCAGGTTGGTTTGGTGCAGAGATGATAAGTTCCTCTTCAGGCTGTGCCTCAGAGGGCATGATTTCACTAGTTCCCATTAACTTGATAGATTCACAGGAAGGAGCTTCATCAAGTGTGCTTGGCAGGAGCTCTCGTTGTGAACCATTGGTTTCATCAAATCGCACATCCACTGTTTCAACGATTTTGTAGTGGAAGAGGTTGAAGACTCTGTAAGAGTGTAAATCCTTTCCATAGCCAAGCATGAAGCCTTCGTGAGCTGGGTTCAAATTTTGACTTGTGATGAGGATCCTTGATCCAGCACCTAGCACCAAAGACTCTGAAGTAGCTAACATTTGGCTTTTTGCCAATGAGGAGCTCATAGGATGTTTTGCCCAGAAGCTTATGGATGTAGACACGGTTGATGATGTGACAAGCTGTATCAATGGCTTCAGGCTAGAACTTTCCTGGTGTCTTGTACTCATCGAGCATTGTTCGAGCCATCTCAATAAGGGTTCTGTTCTTGCGCTCAACAATGCCATTTTGCTATGGTGTGTATGGAGCAGAAAATTCATGAGTGATTCCCATTGTATCCAGATAAAGATCAAGGCCGGTGTTCTTGAATTCAGTGTCGTTATCACTTCTGATATGCTTGATCTTGACGCCATAGTTGTCCATTGCTCGATTGGCGAATCGTCTGAAGACATCCTGTACTTCAGTCTTGTAGAGAATTATGTGCACCCATGTGTATCTTGAGTAGTCATCAACAATGACGAAGCCATAGAGACACGCGGTTGTTGTGAGGGTGGAGTAGTGAGTAGGGCCAAATAAGTCCATGTGCAACAACTCAAAGGGTTGAGATGTCGTCATGATTGTCTTCAAAGGATGCTTGGCCCTTGTCATCTTTCTAGCTTCGCAGGCACCACACAGATGATCTTTCTTGAACTTGACACCTTCGACGCCTATGATGTGCTTCTTCTTGACGAGAGTGTGCAAGTTCCTCATGACTGCATGCCCCAGCCTTCGATGCCAGAGCCAGCATTCTGACGCTTTTGCAAGAAGACATACGGCAAGTTTTGGACCTGCTGAGAAATCTACCATGTATAGATCACCTTTCCTATACCCTTCAAAGACTAGAGATTTGTCAGATTCCATTAGTACAAGGCAACGATATTTTCCAAAAATCACAATCATGTTTAAGTCACATAGCATTGGGACAGACATTAAGTTGAATCCAAGGGATTCAACAAGCATCAATTTATCCATGTGTTGATCCTTTGAGATTGCAACTCTACCTAGACCCAATACTTTGCCTTTACCAGTGTCAGCAAATGTGATTTGACTCTTGTCGGATGGACGTAAGGTTGAGTCCATGAGAAGACTTTGATCGCCAGTCATATGATTAGTGCATCCACTGTCAATAATCCATTCTGAAGCTTTTGGTGTACCCTACAGTGCAGTTAGAGGGATAGGCTTCACATTGTATGTTGTGAAGCATAAGCATTTGATGCACACTTGGATTATCACAACATAGATGAAGGTTAGCACACAGTGTGACAGGTAAGCGATTCATATGTGGAATACATATTAAGTTATTTTATCATGCGTCCCTTTGTGTTTTAGGTCCCCAGCAATAATATCGGACGCCATTGATTGCTGGCTGGAGACCGTTTTTTGCAAAAGAGAGTTAGTTCTTCTTTACCACCCACATCTTCAGGGGTGGCTTAGAAGCAATGAGTCTAAGTGCAGCATCTGAGAATTTCGGCTTTGGATCCCTAGCAAATAGAATTGCAGGAGATGAATGATACTCATATGAATAAGCAAAAAAGTTCTTAGTATTATGAACATAGCGGTTTGCAGACACACGCTCATATTCATAAGTTTGAGTATGATTTCCCTGCAAAACATTGGCGTTAGGGTGACTCGAGTGAGTCCTGTTTCCGTATGAAGCCGTTGGACCATGTGACGCCTTTGGTCCGAGGTAGGTCTTCTTCACAGGTGGTGTCATGACAACATTGACGGGAAGATTTTCAAGATAGCTTTTGGGAACCCAGATCTTCTTCATTAGCGGTCCATTCCTGCAGTTAGTACCAATAAACCTGGCAAACAATTCACCATTCTGATTTTTGAACAGTTTATAGTTTGCATCAAAGGATTCATCAATGATAATAGGATTAGTATAGGTAAAGCCAGATAAAGTAGATGGATCCACTGAAGGTTCCTTTGCAGCAACCCATGTGGTTTTGGGATACTACTCAGGCTTCCAGTAGGAGCCATCAGCATTCATTTTCCTCTCGAACCCAACACCCTCTTTCCTAGGGTTTCGGTTCAGAATCTGCTTTTTGAGGACATCACAGAGTGTCTGATGTCCCTTCAAACTTTTGTACATCCCTGTTTCAAGCAATGTCTTCAACCTAGCATTTTCATCAGCAATAACAGTGGTATCCTCCTCAGAGGGGTTAGTTACCACATCAGTAGTTGAAGACAGAGCAACAGTAGCAGCAGTGGAAGATTCAGCAACAGAGGCAGCGTTATCACGCTCAATGCATTTCAAGCAAGGTGGTTCAAATCCTTCCTGAGCGGGACTAATCTGTTGAGCGCGAAGTGACACATTTTCCTTTTGAAGATCTTCATGAGCCGCTTTCAATTTCTCAAGGTCTTGCTTCCTTTGAAGATAATCATAGGAGAGCTTTTCATTAGAGGTTGAGAGCGTCTCATGAAGATTTTCAAGTTCTTGATACTTAGCATGAAGATTTTTTATGTCTTCAACTAAGGACTGTGTACGTGACATTTCCGCGTCCAATAGGTCATCGCTTTTGTCTAATAGTTTTTGAGTATATTCCATAGCCTCTTGTTGTTCAGTAGCAATTTTAGCAAGTGTTTTGTAGCTGGGTTTGGATTCACAATCAGAGTCATCTTCACTTGATGTTTGAAAGTAAGCATCGCGTGATTTTACCTTGGCACCGCGTGCCATGAAGCAGAAGGTGGGAGCTGAATTGTCTTTGTCATCATCAGCGTTGGTGTGGGAGTCTATGTCTTCAGTGTTGAAGATAGACTTGGCAACATAGGCAGTGGCTAGAGCCAGACTTGCAACGCCGGAGTCGGATTCATCTTAAGATTCCACCTCTCCCTCCTCAGAAGCAGACTCCTCCTCTGAATCCATTTCCTTGCCAACAAAAGCACGAGCCTTGCCAGATGAGCTCTTCTTGTGAGATGAAGACCTTGATGATGACTTGGAAGAGGACTTCGAAGATTTCTTCTTCTTGTCATCGGAGTCATAATCCTTGTTCTTCTTCTTCTTCTTCTCGTTTTCCCACTAAGGACATTCAGAGATGTAGTGCCCAGGCTTCTTACACTTGTGACAGGTTCTCTTCTTGTTGTCTTGAGTGGAAGCTTCATCATTTCTTGAACTGGATCGTGAAGACTTTCTGAAGCCCTTCTTCTTGGTGAATTTCTAGAACTTCTTCACAAGCATAGCAAGTTCCCTTCCAATATCTTCAGGATCATCTGGACCGCAGTCAGATTCTTCTTCTTCAGATGAGGAAACGACTTTTGCCTTCAAGGCACGAGTACGTCCATAGATATCTCTTTTCTCAGAAAGCTGGAACTCATGTGTGTTGAGCCTTTCAAGTATATCAGACGGGTCGAGAGTCTTGAAGTCAGGGCGTTCTTGTATCATGAGGGCAAGGGTGTCAAAGGAGCTGTCAAGGGACCTCAGCAGCGTCTTGACAATTTCATGCTTGGTGATCTCAGTGGCGCCGAGAGCCTGAAGCTCATTTGTGATGTCGGTGAGGCGATCAAACGTGAGCTGGACATTTTCATTGTCGTTTCTCTTGAAGCGGTTGAAGAGATTACGAAGAACACTGATTCTCTGGTCTCTCTAAGTAGATACGCCTTCATTGACCTTGGATAGCCAGTCCTAGACTAACTTTGACGTTTCCAGAGCACTCACACAGCCATACTGTCCTTTGGTCAGATGACCACAGATGATGTTCTTTGAAGTCGAGTCCTGTTGAATGAACTTCTTGACATCAGCAGGGGTGACACCTTCACCGGTCTTTGGAACACCATTCTTGACGACATACAAGAGGTCGACATCAATGGCTTCAAGATGCATGCGCATCTTATTCTTCTAGTAGGGATATTCTGTTCCATCGAACACGGGGAAAGCAGCGGAGACTTTGATTATCCCTGCAGTCGACATAGCTAAACTCCAGGTGGTTAAACCGAATCACACAGAACAAGGGAGTACCTTGCTCTGATACCAATTGAAAGTGCTAGTTATCAACTAGAGGGGGGTGAATAGGCGATTTTTATGAAAGTCTTCAAAACATGGAAGTTTCGAAGACAAACACTAGAAATAACCTAATTGATATGCAGCGGAAGATAAACTACAACAAGCAAGCTATAATCAAGTATGCACTAGCATTAATGTACGAAGACCAATAGAAGCTAGGTAGTAGGATCAGGATGGAAGATAGTATGTAGCCAATCAACAATAGTAGTCAAGCAATGAAGTCAATCAGATAAGAAGATAAGCAATGACTTCACGAAGACAAACTCAAAATAAAGGAGGGAAGAGATAGAACCAGTAACTTGTTGAAGACACAGGATTTGTTGGACCAGTTCTAGTTGCTGTGACAACTGTACGTCTGATTAGGGAGGCTGAGATTCGACTCAGAAGACCGTGTCTTCACCTTATTCCCCTTGAGCTAAGGACACCCAGTCCTCGCCCAATCACTCTGGTAAGTCTTCAAGGTAGACTTCCAAACCTTCACAGACTCCGTTCACCCGGCAATCCACAATGACTCTTGGATGCTCAGAACGAGACGCCTAACCGGCTGGAGGATGCACAGTCCTCAAGTGTAATAAGTCTTCAGGTCACACAGACAGAAAGACTTCAGTGATGCCTAACACTCTTTGGCTCTGGGTGTTTGGGCTTTGTCCTCGCAAGGATTTCTCTCTCTCAAATGCTTCGAGGTGGGTTGCGCTCAAACGACAAAAGCCGTATATTAACTATGAGCAGCCACCAATTTATGGTGTAGGGGGTGGGCTATTTATAGCCACTAGGCAACCCGACCTGATTTGTCCGAAATGACCCTGGGTCACTAAGGAACTGACACATGTTCCAACGGTCAGATTTCAAACACACACGGCAACTTTACTTGGGCTACAAGCAAAGCTGACTCATCCAACTCTGGATAAGATTTCCTCTCATTGTCTTCGCTCGAAGACATAGGATTTGGGTTGAGCATCACTTCAGTACCTCTGACTTAGTTCACTTGGACCCCACTTAACAGTACGGTGGTTCCTATGACTCAACAAAGAAGAAAAGGAAACAACGAAACCACATAGTCTTCGTGCTCCATAGTCTTCACGCAATGTCTTCTCATGTCATAGTCTTCAATATGAATATCTTCTCATACCACCATTGTCGTCAATGTCTTCATACATTTTTAGGGGTCATCTCCGGTAGGTAAACCGAATCAATGAGGGACACTACCTGCGTTATCCTGCAATTCTCACAAATGCATTAGTCCCTCAACCAACTTTGTCGAAAATACTCCAAAACCAACTAGGGGTGGCACTAGATGTACTTACAAAATCTAAAACCCAACCCTGAGCCGAGAGCTAAAAGATAGAGATCTTGGGATCAGCACAAAACGAAAACAGAGTCGGGTGAGCCACCACAAGCATGGTGTCCCCAACCCACCAGACTAACAAAAAACGAGTAGATTTACCGTCACGAACAACGAATTTCACAAGGGGCCGGAAAATCGATCTAATGCTAACAAGCTGACGCCAAAATTGAGAGCCACCAGAATAGGGTGCAAACATAGGGCTCGAGGAGGGGAAGTATTTAGCTTTGAGAAGATTAAGCCAAGCAGGGCGATCATCAAGGAACATAATCTTCCACCACCATTTTAACAAAAGGCATTTATTAATGATTCTGGTATTAATGATGCCAAGGCCCCCCATGTTCTTAGGTCTACAGATGAGATCCCATTTAACCATCCTATATTTGCGTTTATTATCGGAAGAATTCCAGTAAAAGGCACCCCTATGCTTATCGAAGCCTGAGTGAGTCCCTTCGGACAGAAGATAAAAGCCCATTAGAAACATCGGGAGAGAGGAGAGGCAAGAGTTGGTAAGGGCAACCTTGCCCGCCTGAGAATTATAACGGCCTCGCCACGGCAAAACTCTATTGCCAACTTTAGTCACAGCCGGGGCAAAATCTTTGGCCAGAAGCTTAAGAGGGGAGATGGGTAAGCCCAAATATTTTAGAGGAAAAGATCCGAGAGAGCAGTTCAAAAGGTGGGCCACCCGCTGCGCCTCCGAGACAGGTACCCCAGTCACAATGACCTTGCTCTTAGAGAAGTTGATTTTAAGGCCCGACAGAGCTTCAAAGCAGAGAAGAAGAAATTTCAGATTCGTGATGGAGATGTCATTAAGTTCCACCATAATAATGGTGTCATCCGCATATTGTAAGTGAGAGATGCCATTAGGAGTGAGGTGAGAGCTAACAGGCGAAATGTGACCAGCAGCCGCAGCACGAGACAGAATGTGAGATAGAGCATCGGCCACAAAATTAAAAAGCAAGGGGGACATCGGATCTCCTTGTCTCAAACCCCTACCATTCACAAAGAAATTACTGGTCTAGCCATTGACAGCCACCGCCGTGTGGCCCCCAGTGACAAGTTGCATCAGACTGTGAACCACCGGACCATCGAAGCCCTTGGCTAGCAAAACTTGGCGAAGGAAGTTCTAGCTCACTGAGTCATACGCCTTTTCAAAATCAAGTTTAAGGACCATAGCCTTGGTGTTCTTACTATGAAGGTCATGGATTATCTCGTGTAAGCAAAGCACCCCGTCCAAAATGAATCTCCCCTTAATGAACGCAGATTGGAAAGGGCTAATGACCCGATGGGCGATAGGAGAGACCCTAGTAGCCATGCCCTTGGCAGGGATCTTAGCAAAATTGTTAATCAAAGAAATGGGTCTAAATTGGGAGATCAAGTCAGCGCCTTTGACTTTAGGGATGAGGGTGAGAACCGCGTAGTTAAGTCTTGAGATGTCAACAGTCCCCAACCAAAAACCTTGAGTTATAGCCATAATTAGGCCTTTTAGGTGAGGCCATAATTGCCGGAAAAAAGGAATGGAAAAACCGTCAGGGCCTGAGGCCGCATTAGAGTTGGCAGAACTGATCATCTCGAAAATTTCCTCATCCGAGGGTGGGATCAGCAAACTGACATTATCAGCGTTCGAAAGTTGATCAAGAGGATACCAGAAGGATGGAGCCAGCTTAAAGCCGAACTCAGGTTTAGCCGCTAGAAGGTTAGAGAAGAAGAAAACCACATGACGCATAATCACCGGGGGGTCAGATACCCTGACACCGTCTATAATAAGGCTATCAATAATGCATCTCCAACGTCTACCGTTAGCAATAGCAAAGAAGTAGGACGTGCGTGAGTCGCCTTTTAAGGTCCAGTTAATAGTACCACTCTGTTTCCAGTACACTTCCTCCTGCCTATGAATGCCCAACAGCGCCTCTTCTAAACCATACCGAGTTTGCCATTCATTTGAGGACAGCCCAGAATTATCCGTGCGTTTGTCTAGAACGCCAATTTGAGCCATCAACCTGGCTTTGTCATGCCTTGACTCAGCGTAGTGGTTTTTGGACCAACCTCTAAGGAATCTACGAAGGAAATAAGAACATTGATGCCAGTCATCCATCGGGCCAAAAGAACGATGAGTAGAAGAAAGGAAAGTCAGAATCTTTTGTGCCACCAACTCATTGAAACCCTCCACATGTAGCCAGGATGCATCAAACTGAAACCTCGGGAGACCCACTGGGCGCGTACCATCATCTAGAATCAGGGGGGTGTGATCAGAGCCAACACAGGCAAGGGCTCTAAGACTTAAACGGGGGAATAAAGAATCCCACATAGGACAAACAAAAACCCTATCGAGAACAGAGCGGATGGGGGGAGTTTGATGGTTAGACCAAGTGAAACGGGCTCCAACCCTAGGAATCTCACGAATAGCCGTGTCCCTAATGAAGTCATTGAAAGCATCAGCCAGAGGCCAAGAGAAGTTAGACGAGCTCTTGTCAGAAGGGATATGAAGCAGGTTGAAGTAACCCCCGATCAAGAGGGGTAGCTGGCAAGATTCAATTTTAATACTAATCTCGTCCAAAAAAGCAGAAGACATCGCGTGGTCAGCCGGACCATATACCACCATTATTTCCAGCAAGGAATTGAGAGATCGAGGAGAAACCACCATGCTAGCCCAAAAAATTCCATGGTCAAAAGCCACAGAGTCGAATGCATCTTTTTTGGAACCAAGCAGAAAACCTCCCGAATGACCAACTGAGGCCACAAAGTTCTAATGAAATATGTCTATCCCAACAATGGCCGATAATTCACTCGCGGAAAAGGAAGATTTGAAAGTCTCGACAAGGCGAATAAATTCTACATTTTCAGATCGAACGAAGTCTTTAAGTTGGTCCCTGCGCCCCCTAGCGCCAAAACCTCTAATGTTCCAGAATAAAGCCTTCATCTATAAGACAAGTTTTTAATGCGGAGACTCGACCTTCTCGGTGCCATGCATGATTTTGCACGCTTCCCTGCCCCACGTTTAGAGACCACCGGGGGAGCTTGAGACCTGTCATCTCCCCCCTCGTCCCCACCGGCCACAACCAGTGGGGCACCCGAACCCACCCCAGCCTCCTTAGCTTTCGCAATATCAGCCTGGGCTATTTCATTCGCCCTAATAATACCAAGAATAGACGAGGGAGAACCCAAGCTAGAGTCTAAGCAAATACCCGCATCATCTAACATTTTGAGTAAGTGATTATCAGATTGGGAAGGAAGAACTAAACGCACAGGAGAGGGAGCCATGTGGAGGGAGGAGGAGGGGGCTGGGAACGAACCTGAGGGTGGCAGATCCCGAGCCGCAGCACGCCGAGCAGCTCGATCAGCCACCTCCTCACCACTGTTGGAGACGCGGTCGCTCTTGCGAGCCGTGGAAGCAGGCGAGCGCACAGGCATAGGGCGAGCAGGACTGGGGGAAGCCGCAGTAGAGGACGGGCCCGAGGCCGTACCCAGATCAGCATCGAGCCTATGGCAGAGCCTAGCCGCGGACTGCCTAGAGTCACCAGAAGCACAGCTCTTGGCGGAGTATTTCTTGACAGAAGTCTTCTTCTTCTTCTTGGACACGGCGGGGCCAGCCGGGGGTAGATCTTCAATGCCAGACAAGGAGGGAGAAGCGGGACGGGCAGGGAGATTGGAGCACACCACCGAGAAAGGCGTGCCCTTAGCCCCACCAGAGGCCGCTTCCCCGCCGCCCAAATCAGGCACCGAGTCCTGGGGGCCCCTGCCAGTAGGCGCATTCTCCTTTAACATCTCCTAGTCTTCGGGAGAAAGTCCATCCCACTCCGACTGGGTGAAACGAGGATCGGTCCCTTGCATGGTGCCGTCGGGGCATCCATCCCCATCTTTGCTCTTGTCGCCGTTGCAAGAAGCCGGTGGCAGGGGAGGAGGAGGAGGTGACACCGGACCCAAGGCCCCCTCCACCTGCAACCAGAGCCGAAAACCACCAGCCGCAGGGAAGACGTCAATGGTGCCACGGATGCACAGAGGGTCAACACACCAAACCCGAAGCCGGGCCGGCCCCAGGATGGCCAGAGAATCTTGGTCCACTTCAATAGGTTTCTCGATGAGAACCCCGAAAGCCATAAGGAACGCCGGGGTGCGCATGTTAGGAGGAACATCTTCAACCAGCACCCACACATCGGACAGAGAAGAAATCGCCTTGGACCCGTTAGAAGCAGCTTTGACCGAGACCACAAGTTGATTCAGAGGCAGCGTGAAGCTAGTGCAAGAGGAAATCATACAGAGTGTCTCTTTGGAAGGAAAAGTCGCAGCAAATTCGAACTCAGAAAGCTGGCGAATTTGCCAATCCCAACCACCCTCATCCCATAGCCTGGACGGAGATAATGCCAACATTGGATAGCGACGGGATAGGGGCTGCCTCCGGGATTCCCCTATCTAAAGCAAAGAAAGAACACACAGGGATGCCGGTACCATAATGGACAAAAGCGGGGGGATTGACGCGATTCTGACAGTCAACCGTTAGGTGACCGTCTTCCCTGCAAATGAGGCAGAAGGGAGGGTTTTCACACCGAGATTGGAAATGCCCGGGGCGATGACACACTAAACAGGTGAGGATGGGGTTGGAGACTTGGGATTCGGGAGGGATGCGACCAGAGCCACGAGGAGGAGGAGGAAGGATACCATCTCCAGGCGCAGCAGGACCAGAACCGGAGCCCCGCCCAGCAGCGGGACTGGCAGGGCGGCGAACCGGGGCCCCCGACGCACCTCGGGGACAGAAGCAGGATGGTCCACCCCCAGTCACCACCGGAGCCCGCGAGGGTGCGCCGCCCCGGGGAGCAGCACCCAGTGGAGGAGGCGCCTGGGATGGCCCAGACGAGCCCTCCCTACTGGCCGTTGCCGCCGACTCCCAGGGATCAACCGCAGCCGAAGGAGCACCAGACACAGGGGAGAGAGGCACCAACAGGCCCGAACCAGAGGCGCGGGGAGACATGCCAGCCGACGCCGCCACCGACCCCGCCTCCGGGGCGAGCGAGGCCTGCAGCTTCGCACGAAGAGCCGCCTCGTACTCCAGATCCGCGGCCGCCTCGCCGGAGCTATCACGCCCCCGCTTCTGCCCGGAGACCGCTTCACTGGAGGAAGCACGAGAGCGATCCATCGCAGCCACCGCCACAAAGGAGAGGGAGAGGGGAGGGGAGGAGTAGATCTGGCGAAGCGCCAAATGGGTAAACGGTGTCGACACAGATCTGAGGAGGAGGCAGGAAACCCTAGAAATGGGGGAGCCGCGCCCCTCCGCACCCATAAGTACCCTGACCGAGCCAGGCCCGGCTCGATACAAGGCCTCACTGGAGGGGTGGGCTGGACCTGGGCCGCCCGTGGCCCAGAGACCAAAGAATGAAGGGGGGGAAATCAGAAAAGGACGCCAAAGCCAACACCGAGACTGACCTACCAGGCCCAGCAGCACCCACCGGGGCCCGCGCCACATGCAGGGGAACCAGCACCGCCCCCGATCCCAGGTCTAGGGTTGACACCAGCACCGACACCGCCGGAGCAACGGAGACCACACTCGAGGGCAAGCAAGCAAGGGGACCCGCCAGAGAGCAAGACCTCGACGGCGGCGCAGCCCCATCCACCCCAACGGACATTAGCGAGACCGCAACAGGGGACCATCACGAAGCACGCCGACGACCACGCGAAACGCGGCGCCACCCATCCCACTCCACGGCAGGCACGACGGGCCGCCCCCACCCCCCGGGCGCGAACTTACGCTAGCGACCCGCCGCCGCAGCCACAGGGGAACAACACACCGGGACAGGGCGGGAAGGGGGAGCCTCAGAATCCGACCCGGAGCCATCCGAATCAAGCTTCCAAAACTTATGAGCCCGGAGAGGGGCGATGAGACCAGAGCGAGAAGGGGAGACCAGAGAGGAGAGGGGAGCGGCACACGGCGCCGGAGCGGAGCCCGTGGGAGTCCGCGGAGGGGAGGAAGGAGGGGAGCTCGCACGGGGCAGGGGCGCCGCTGGGACGGAGCTAGACGCAGGCGTCACCACGAGGGGGAGGGAGAGGGGGGAGAGGGGGGAGAGGAGAGCCATCCTTCGTCAAATTATAGGTTGATACTGAAGCATCATGGGGATCACCTCTAAGGATCTTATGACGTTTTATAGCATCAAAGTCTAGGTACTACATGGATAAAATAGGGTCATAGGGCAAGGGTGAAACACACAGCTCCCTTGCTAATCGTGTGGCATAAATTCCACCATAAAAATATCCACTACCAGTGTTATGTTGCAACCTACGTGCAACAATCGCTCCAAGATTATAACTTTTGTCACCATTGAGAGTGGTGCGTATGAGGCTCAAGTCTGGAGAACAAAGTGTGCTACAATCTTGTTTGCCTACAATACATTTTCCATTAAATAATGCAAAGTACTGGATTGCGGGAAATGAATGCTCTTTATTCTACCTTGCACCACTCCCCTAGTTTCACCATAGCAAAGACTAGTCAAGAATATCTCAAACTCAGACCTTGGCGGTTCATCAAGCGTACCTTAGAATGGAATTTTGCAGTGGTGAGCGAATCTCTCTAAAGATATGGTAAATGGATTTTCATAGAGTTTAAATGACACCCTAGACTCACGGGGATGGAATTTAAATCCTTTGACAAATGATTCAGAAAGAGTGAGGTGTTGGTTGCACTTATCTAAAATGTAGGGACCGAGATCAGATTGTGAACATGTTGCTCAAATTCCTCCTTAATGCCCATGCTTATCATATAATCGTTGCATGGCCATAAGTATGTTTTGGTGGCAGTATTTCGAATGGAACTTTCACTTGGTTCAACATAATTCTGACGAACTGAGCTGCTACTAGAAGATGCCTCCGAGGATCTCCTCCTCGAAGAACTCTTTCCAAAAAGGTTCATCATATTCACGTACTATTTCCAAGAAACAATTCCCCGAAACAGTTTCGGAAACGGAGCTTCAAGCAAACAGATCGAAATCCACGGTTTCGGGAGCAAGAACACGAGAGAGAGAGAGAGCAATGGTGGTTTTTTTTCTGGAGGAATGTGGTGATGTGGGAAGAAGAAGTAAGTGAGGGGGCCCACGTGGGGACCACAACCCACCAGGGCACACCTGGGGGTCCTAGCGCGCCCAGGTGGGTTGTGCCCACCTGGTGCACCTCTCACTGATATTATTTGCACCAGAAATTCTTAAATATTCAGAAAAAAATCATATTAAATTTTTAGAGCATTCTGAGAACTTTTATTTTTGGATCATTTTTTATTGCATGGAAAACTCAAAAAATAGACAAAGCATGGCATTTTATTTTATTTAACTAAGAAAAACGGAAAAAAGGTAAGGATAGAAGGTAGTGCTCAATAGATTCATCAACTTCATACCTCTAAAAAATGATCCATCAATAAGGTTGATCAAGTCTTACTAACAACCACTTTCGATTAGCATGAAACCGAAGAACTTTCATAAATCACTAAGTTACCTCAATGGGGATATGAATGTCCCCAACAATAAGCATTTCATATTTCTTTTTAATAGTAGGTAGAGGTAGCTGAAAACTTCCAATAGTGATCGTCGGAGATTTTTCAATAACATTAATACCATTCACTTGGAATTGTTTCTTCGGAAAGTGCACCGTATGCTCATTACCATTGACATGAAAAGTGAACTTGCTTTTATTGCAATCAATAACAGCCCATGCAGTATTCAAGAAGGGCTACCAAGGATAATCGACATGTTGTCGTCCTCGGGCATCTCGAGTATAACAAAGTCGATTAAGATAGTAACATTAACAACAACAACAACGGGCACATCCTCACAAATATCGATAGGTATGGCAGTTGATTTGTCAACCAATTGCAAAGATATTTCAGTAGATGTGATTTTATTCAAATCAAGTGTTTTATATAAAGAGAAAGGCATAACACTAACACCAGCTCCCAAATCACATAAAGCAGTTTTAACATAGTTTATTTTAATGGGGCAAGGTATAGTTGGTATTCCCGGATCTCCAAGCTTTTTAGGTACTCCATCTTTAAAAGTATAATTAGCAAGCATGGTCGAGATTTCGGCTTCCGGTATTTTTCTCTTATTGGTGATGATGTCTTTTGTGTACTTTGCATAAGGAGGCATTTTTAAGATATCAGTCAAGTGAGTATGCAAAAAGACTGGCCTCAACATTTCAGCGAAGAATTCAAATTCTTCATCATATTTCTTTTTAGTTTTCTTAGCTGGAAAGGGCATAGGTTTTTGAACCTATGGTTCTCTTTCCTTACCGTGTTTTCTAGCAACAAAATCTCTTTTATCATATCTTTTATTCTTGGGTTGTGGGTTATCAAGATCAATAGTTGGTTCTATCTCAACATCATTATATGGTTCTTTATTATTAGGTTGAGTGTCTTCATGAACCTCATCATTATATTTTTCATTATCAGAAGGTGAGTGTTCACTACTAGATTGAGTTTCAGTATCAGAGATAGAAACTTCATTATCATTATCAGGAGGTTTTTCTACTTCAAGTTCACTACAGGCAGGCAAAGTCCTATTATTTTTCTTTCTCTTTTTCTTTTTAGAAGGACTAGGTGCGTCAGTGTTAATTCTTTGAGAGTCTTGTTCAATTCTCTTTGGGTGTCCCTTAGGATAAAGTGGTTCCTGAGTCATTTTACCTCCTCTAGTTGCTACTCTAACAGCAAAGTCACTTATATTATTGTTCGTTTCATCAAGCAACTCTCTTTGAGATTTAGCAACTTGTTCTAATTGAGTTTGGACCATAGAGTCATGCTTTCCTACACCTCTAACATCATTTGAGATTCTAAATAGCAAGTCACTTAAGCGAGCCATCATATCAGAGTTATATTTCAACTGTTTCATAACATTTGCATTGAAAGTGATCTTGCTTTCTAATGTAATTATCAAACTCATAAAGGCATTGACTATGATGTTTATTATGAGGATCATCACTATCATTGAATTTCATTAAAGAATTTACCTCTACCACCTTAGGTGGTGGTGGTGTATCAAGCCCATGTATTTCTTCAATAGGTGGTAAATTTTTAACATCCTTAGCTTTAATACTTTTTCACTTCATAGATTCTTTTCCTTTTCCATATCTTCAGGATTGAGATATAAGATACCCCTCTTCTTCAAAGTGGGTTTAGGCGGTGTTTCAGGAGGAGTCCAATAAATCATAATTTTTCAATATGTTATTCAATAATTATTTAGCTTGCTAAATAGTTTGTTCCCTGAAAATACAACCAGCAAAACTATCTAGAAAATCCCTAGAAGCATCGATTAGTCCATTATAGAAGATATCAGGTATTTCATTTTTCTTAAGAGGATGATCAGGCAAAGCATTAAGCAATTGGAGAAGACTCCCCCAAGCTTGTGGGAGACTCTCTTATTCAAGTTGCACAAAGTTAAATATTTCTTGCAAGGCGGCTTGTTTCTTATGGGCAGGGAAAAAAAATTCAGAGAAGTAATAAATCATATCCTGGGGACTACACACACAACCAGGAGAAAGAGTATTGTACCAAGCTTTAGCATCACCCTTTAATGAGAATGGAAATAATTTGAGGATATAGTAATAGTGAATCTCCTCATCATGAGCAAAAAGAGTGGCTATGTCATTCAACTTAGTAAGATGTGCCACAACAGTTTCAGTTTCATAACCATGGAAAGGATCAGATTCAACCAAAGTAGTTAACTCTGGGTTGACAGAGAATTCATAATCCTTGTCATCGATAAAGATAGGTTAAGTAGAAAACTTAGGATCACATTTCATTCTAGCATTCAAAGATCTTTCTTTATACTTGCATAATAATTTTTCTAGATCATCTCTATCCTTACAAGCAAGAATATCTCTAGTTCCCTCCTCACTGGTAGCATAACCTTCTGGTACCTTTGGCAATTCATATCTAGGAGGGCTAGTTCTAGCGGGTTTTTCAAGATTTCCAGTTTCAAGCTCATCATCAGTTTCAACAATATCATGTTGTCTTACTCTAGCAATTTGTTCATCAAGAAATTCACCTAGTGGCACATCATCATCAAGCAAGGTACTAGCATCATCATGAGTAGCATCCATAGCATAAGTAGCATCATTAATAATTTTCAACATATCAAAACTAATAGCATGCGGTGGTGTTGCAAGTTTACTTATAACAGAAGGTGAATCAAGTGCGGAGCTAGATGGCAGTTCCTTACCTCCCCTCGTCTTAGAGGGAAAAATCTTAGTCTTAGCATCCTTCAGATTCTTCAGAGTGATAATTTGATAATAATACCAAGTGGCTTAACAAATATAGATTCCTCCCCGGAAAAGGCGCTAGAAAAAGGTCTTGATAACCCACAAGTATATGGGATCGCAACAGTTTATGAGGGTAAAGTATTCAACCCAAATTTATAGATTCGACATAAGGGGAGCCAAAGAATATTCGCAAGTATTGGCAGCTGAGTTGTCAATTCAACCACACCTAGGGATTAATTATCTGCAGCCAAGTGATCAGTAGAAAAGTAGTATGATAGTTTTGATAGTAATGGTAGCAGCAACAGTAACGGCAACAGTGATATCAGTAGTTTTGTGGCAGTAATGATACTAACAGCAGCAGTAGTAACTTAACAGAAACACTATGTAGGGAAATCATAGGCATTGGATCGGTGATTTGTTGGATGATATTTATCATGAGACAGACATAACCTAGGGTGATATGACACTAGCTCCAGTTCATAAATATAATGTAGGCATGTATTATGTAAATAGTCATACGTTCTTATGGAAAGAACTTGCATGACATCTTTTGTCCTACCCTGCCGTGGCTGCAGGGTCCTGTTGGAAACTAAGGGATATTAAGGCCTCCTTTTAATAGAGTACCAGAACAAAGCATTAGCACACGATGAATACATGAACTCCTCAAACTATGGTCATCATCAGGAGTGGTCCCGACTATTGTCACTCTGGGTTGCCGGATCATAACACGTACATAGTAGGTGACTATAACTTGCAAGATCGATCTAGAACATGAATATAATGGTGATAACATAAACGGTTCAGATCTGAAATCCTGGCACCTGGGCCCAAAGTGACAAGTATTAAGCATGGCAAAGTCATAGCAACATCAATCTCAAAACATAATGGATAGTAGGGATCAGGCCCTAACAAAACTAACTCGATTACATGATGAATCTCATCCAACTCCTCACCGGCTAGCGAGCCTAAGAAGGAATTACTCACACCGGTGGGGAGCATCATGGAATTGGCGACGGATAAGTGTTGGTGATGACAAAGATCAAAGATCCCCATCTTCGGAGCCCTGAACAGACTCCAGATCTGGACTCCCGATGAAGAACAGGAGACAGCGGCAGCTCCGTCTCATGAAATGCGATAATTCTTTCGCCCTGACTTTTTCTGGAAAAATAGGATTTTATATTGTTTGTTTCAGGGTCTGCGGGGCCACCAGGTGGGGACAACACACCTGCGCGCACCTGGAGGGGGTGGCACACCCTCGTGGGTTGTGCCCATCCAGGTGCCCCCCTCTGGTGGTTCTTGGATCCAGAAATTCTCTTTTATTGTATAAAAAATCCTTGCAAAGTTTCATTCCATTCCGAGAACTTTTATTTCTGTGCAACAACAACACCAGGGTAGTTCTGCTGAAAACAACGTCAGTCCGGGTTAGTTTCATTCAAATCATGCAAATTAGAGTCCAAAACAAGAGGAAAAGCGTTTGGAAAAGTAGATACGACGGAGACGTATCAAACACCCCCTCTGTCTCATTATATAATATCTTATAACATCCAATATAGTCACATATTGGATGAATTAACATCTTATATTATGGGTCGGAGGGTGTTTATTGCATTTTTACAAATTATCGGCCGATCAACTGCAGTTAACTATTGTTGCTGCTCTTCGACGTATATCTAGACATCATCAGAACATTAAGGTAACACTCTTATTTGTTGCTATGTAGCCTAGGATTGCATATTTAATTAGACATTCAGTACAGTGCATGTTGCTATGTAGCCTCAGATATATTAGATATGACCCTAGTTAACCTATCGATAAATGGGCTATAGATATATTCAGTTAAAAGTCCGATTCACCAATTAATCCCTTATCATCCCCTAGCCCATATGGTACCAGCTACCCGATATCCTGAAAGTGACTATATGTAAGCCATGGGATGAAACTAACCTCGATGGAAAACAACAATCGTTCCCAAAATTGTCCTGTGTAAGTACATCGAGAGGCATGTTAAGCACAATAGGCTAAACATCAACCAAATATATCCATGGTAGACAAAATAATCTCCAAATGATAGTTTCAGTGTGCAAGTTTAAGCACGCTAGTTAATCAAAACAAGAAGTGGAAAGGTATGTTAACTGCAACAAGCCTAACATTTAACAGCAAGCAGATATAGTCATTAGAACTGGCATTGTGCCGGTCTAAGTACACTAGTTATTGTTAAATAAAAATGGAAAGGCATGTTACCTACAACATGCTTAACAACAACCAAATGTAGTCATTCATAGTGGTATTGTTGAAACTGGTATTGATGAAATTGAATTGCACAGTTCATACTTGCACATATAGAACATCATGTTGTGAATAACTAGAATAAACAAGGCATACTACGAACAACCAAAGATAGCATTTGAAATTGGACATATGGTAACTACAAACAACTAGACAACCAAAAAACTTTAAAAGAGGCATATGCTAGTTATAACAGGCTTAACAACAAGCAAATATATGCATTCCTATCGGTATGTTTAAAACTGGTATTGATGAAATGCACTGCATAGTAAATAGTTGCACATATAGAGCATCACATTATGAACAACTGAAATAAACAAGGCATACTGCAAACAACCAAATATAGCAATTAAAACTGGACATATTCTCACTACACTACAAAAGGGACTCGACAAAACAAATCATGGGTTCCCCCATGTGAAGAGGCACGGCAAAACAAATCATGGGTTTCCTCAGTTGTCACAGATGGGCTCGTTCCCGTGGGAAGAGCACAGACCTTGGGTGCGCTCCATGTTGTCGCAGATGGGCTCCTTCCCCTTGGAAGAGCATGGCTATAGGGTGCCCTCCCTGATGTCACAGATGGGCTCTTTCCCCTTGGAAGAGCGGGAGAGAGTGCCCTCCTCGTGGTCGCCTTTGATGAGGTCTGACTTGGCAGCTATGGATCCCAAGCCAGCGTTGCAGAATGTGTCCGTCATAAATGACAAAAGGGGCTCGATGGCAATGTAGGATGGAAAATTCCTGACAGCGAGCCAGAGGAGATTAGCAACAGGGCCATGGATGAGATCGACGGCGGTTAAACTCGAGGGGTTGGGGGGGCCACTTAACCTGTGACGTAGCCCGGGCCAGGCCATTGTTGTCGATGACCTTGATGTCGTAGCCAGCGTCGGCAACATACCAGCATACTCTAGATCACTGATTGAGAGTCTGTGGCCAGTAATGGTCGTCAGCTTCCTCGGCAGCCACCTCGGCGATGTCGGGCGAAGAGGCCGTGATACACCTCTTTTGGGCCAGTCGCTCCTCGAGCTCCACGGGAAGTGTAGTCGGGCTTAAGCTGCGATGCTCTGGAGTGGGGGATGGGGATGGGGATCTATGGGAAAGGGGTTGTTTGGCAGGTGTCATCTAAGAAACTCAGGGCGGATAGGGTATGGAGATCAATGGGTAAGTTGCATGGGCAAACCGGTAGATGTTGACAATGGAGGCCTTGCGGCGGCGGCGACCTTGCTAGGGTTTCAAGTGAGAGAGGGAGGGGTTGTGGTGGGGGGCGGGTGTGTGTGTGTGCGCGCGTGTGAAGTTTTTGGGTTGTGTGTGTGGAGGGGGGGTTGAGGAACTGTTGCAGCTACTGAAAATTCTACTACGCCGGAGTAAAATGTCGGTGCCACTGAAAATTTGGATGATGCATCGCACATGGTCCCGAAATAATAACCGTGTGTTATCAAACAGAAAACTCTCGTGCCGGGCAGATATTTTCGAGGGATGCAGGTGGGAGCGGTAACAACAAACATCTCATATGGTCGAATCATAGTAACCGTGTGTTATCAAAGAGAAAAACCTGCAGGCGGGTAGATATTTTTGAGAGGGGAAGCCTGAAAGGATCGAGAAGAGGTGTCTAGAGGGGGGGTGATTAGACCCTCAACAAGTAAAGATAGCAGTTTTTAAGTTTTTCAAGTTGAGGTTGGAAATTAGCACAATTTGAAACATTGACAATACAATTCAAGAAAGCATGCAAAGAGTATATGAGCAGAGGAAAGTAAATCATGCACCTTGCAAGAAAGTAAAGGGATGGGATTGGAGTGTGGAAATGAATTGGAGACACGGAGATTTTTGGCGTGGTTCCAATAGGTGGTGCTATCATACATCCACGTTGGTGGAGACTTCAACCCACGAAGGGTAACAGTTGCGCGAGTCCATGAAGGGCTCCACCCATGAAGGGTCCACGAAGAAGCAACCTTGTCTATCCCACCATGGCCATCGCCCACAAAGGACTTGCCTCACTTGGGTAGATCTTCACGAAGTAGGCGATCTCCTTGCCCTCACAAACTCATTGGTTCAACTCCACAATCTTGACGGAGGCTCCCAAGTGACACCTAACCAATCCAGGAGGCACCACTCTCCAAAAGGTAATAGATGGTGTGTTGATGATGAACTCATTGGTCTTGTGCTTCAAATGATAGTCTCCACAATACTCAACTCTCTCTCACAGATTTGGCTATGGTGGAAAGATGATTTGAGTGGAAAGCAACTTGGGGAAGGCTAGAGATCAAGATTCTTGTGGTTGGAATGGAATGTCTTGGTCTCAACACATGAGTAGGTGGCTCTCTCTCAAAAATGAATGCTGGAAGTGTAGGCACGTTCTGTTGGCTCTCTCCATGAATGAAGAATGGGTGGAGGGGTATATATAGCCTCCACATAAAATTTAGCCGTTACACACAAATTCCCAAACTCGGTAAGACCAAATAGTGAAACTCGATCATACCGATCTGGTTCAAAATGTGAATGTTAGAGTTTTTGATGGGACCGACAAGGTCAACTCAATGGGACCGATGTGCTAGGGTTAGGGTAAAACCTCAACTCAGTTTGACCGATTACACAAACTCAATGAGGCTAATTTTGGTAATAAGCAAACAGAGAGTTGGTCAAGCAAACTCGATGGGACCAATTGCATATTTCGGTGGGACTGAAATTATTGCAATAGCCAACAGAGAGTTTGCAAGCCCATCTCGGTGAGACCGAGATCCCATCGGTGAGACCGAACTGATTAGAGTTTCTGGCGGTGGCTATGCCAAATGAACTCGGTGGCGCTGGATGGATCAAATCGGTGGGCCGACTTTGACTTTTAAGTTTAGGACATAAGTTGATATGAGAAAGTGGTTGAGGGCTTTGGATCATATCACTAAGCACTTTGAGCAAGCAGGCCATTACGAAACACCTCATCCCCTTTTAATAGTATTGGCTTTCCTATGGACTCAATGTTATCTTGGGTCACTAAAATGAAAATGTAGAGTCTTGAGCTTTTGCCAATGTTTGTCTTTAGCATCTTGAAGGGGTTCCACATCCTCTTGTCCATGCCACTCCAATGTTGAACTTATCTGAAATATACTAGATGAAAATATTAGTCCAACAAGAGATATGTTGACATTAATTACCAAAATCACCCAGGGAGCACTTGTGCTTTCAAAGCCTCATGGAGCCCAATGTACTATGCTGATGTGCGTGATAGGGGCACTGGTGTGGCACACAGTTAGTGTGAGTGAACTGGGGCTGTTGCGTCATCCGACTTCTCTAATGTTCATAAGTTTGGTGAAAATAACGCGGGAAAGGGTTAGAACACGAACACTTGCATGTGTGCCAAATATATATTTGAAAATGGTGGTTTGATGTTCAAATACCAAATGCACAACTTCGATGTGGCACCTGTCTCACAAAGCGCACAGTATTGCTTGCCCCCCCCCCTTCGTGTCGGCAGGAGGGGAATCCTAAGCTATGAACGCATGCCCGCCCCCATGGAGGTTCACCTAGCAAAGTGCAAAGTAGCAGTCCCCCCATCACATACACACACACACACACCCACACACACACACACACACACACACACACACTTTTTTAGTCGGTGGGAGAGGGCATCTCACCAAGATGTATCGTAAAACGGACCAAGAAGAATCCATCTTGGTCGTACAACCTATCTCTTGTTGTTGGTCAAAGTGATGGACATCCATGCGACCCCAGAGATGGGATAGCTCGCCAATAATCTTGCAAGTAGCTAGTGCCCAAAGACAACCACTGCCTACATGTGGCCCAAACATATGCATGGAGTGTTGATGTTTGAATACACAATGGAACAACTTTGTTGTGGCCCCGTGCTTTGGAACAATAAATCCCCACACGGAGCGAGGGTTAGTTGACGATGCATTTTATATATGTATGTCACACCACACTTAGAGCCAATGATGGAGATTCGGGCATGCATGCATAGTATGTGCTCAAACTTAGGTCTGAATCTCACCATGACCTACTACAACAACAAGAACCACAGGAAGAATCCACCATGGTAACCTATCTCGTTGTCGGTCAAAGTGATCATGGATATCCATATGGGCCCATGAATATATAGGCTCGTCACTGATAACCACGTGAGGAAGAGTACCATTTGAAGACAACCACTGCATGCATATGTATGTATGGAGGCGATGCGTGCATGTTTGAATACCATGCACAACAATGATGTGGCGCGTGTGTCGAAAATCGTACAGTCCCCACACAAAGGGCAATCGATTCATGACGTGTCGTGGTACTTCCCCTTCCCCCGCTTCCCACTTCGACTCGGTGGCAGGGATTCATGCGTACACAAGCATGAGTACTCAAACTATATCATGTCATCCCAGAGCATGACCTATGTACCGAAATACAAACCAAAAAATAATCCCCTCGTAAGTTAAACTAACCTCTCTCGTTGTCGACCAAAGTAGTGATGGACCAAGTGGGCCCACAGATGGAAAGCATCGATATCGTTGATAACCACGTGAGTGGGTGCCAGAGGACAACCGCCATCGCTTTGCATGTGGGCCAAACATATGTATGGAGAGGTGTGTGTGGTTGTGATGTTTGAATACCCAAAATGCACAACCTTGATGTGGCACATGCCTCGAAAACTGTAAAGTCCCAACACAGAGCGAGGTTCATGAAGCGTACTATATATGTTGGCCCCCTTCCCCCTCTTCGACGCATACTATATGCTCCTACCGTAATACAAACCAAAAAGAATCCTCCTTGATGGTGAAATTAATTAACCTATCCCGATGTAGGTCAAAGTGATTCATGCATGGACGACGACCTCGTGGGCCCACAGATGGAAGTGTCACACATGAGTGTCCTAGGATAGCCACTGCCTACATGCATATGGCCAAAAGAGGCGTTGTCTGATGTTTGAGTAGCCAATGCACAACTTTGATGGGGCGCGTGCCTCAGAAACCGAAAAGTCCCGACACTGAGTGAGGTGTGTTCACGGACGCGTACATAGTATATATGTTGGTCCCCTCCCACCTATTTGACGCGTACTATATACTCCCACCGTAACACAAACAAAAAAGAATCAACCTTGCTGGTCAAATTAACCTCTCTACCGACTATTGGTCGAAATATGGACGATGACATCACGGGCCCACCGCGAGCGTCACACTTGAGTGAGTGTCGTGTAGGAAAACCACCAACTGCATGTGGCCCAAACATGTATGTATGAAAGGGTTGTGTAGTGTTTTAAATAACAAATTCACGACTTTGATGTGGCACCTACCTCACAAAACGGCCAACCCACATGGTGGCTTACGGCTCCTAGTGTACTGCCAGCCCCTCACCCCAGACGCGCACACACACACACGCACCACGCATCTACCACAACTACGAGGCATGTCAAAATTTTCCACGGTGAACATATGTTACCAAAGTAGGGATGCTTTAATTTTGAAAAAAAAACAAAGATCATTAAGACGTTTTAGTACATTTATTGATTTTCTAGGGGTATAATGTGCAAAAATCAAATTTGAGCTACATGCACACGTGTCATGTTCAAGAATTCATCTGATTAACCAGTTAACTTGCTGATTAATCCCTACTCGTACGGTCCCCGAGTAGCCAATAACCTGATAAATCATCCGATTAATTGATTAAATGGCCGATTAACTTGCCGATTAGCCTATTAATCCCCTACTCGCCATCTGACTGAGCAGCTACCAGTTAACGATTTCCTCAACAATGACACGTGACGGTGCACCTAAATGGATTGGAAAATCACATGTGTCTCACTGGGTGCATGTTTAGTCACGTGCAAGAAATTTCAAACATTGAGAATCTTAATTTTTAAAATCTAGTACATCCAAAACTTATTTGAAATTCATGAAACTTATCGTGCTATCATATGGACACCAATACACAGTGGTATTGTACTTTTTTGTCAAATTTGAGACAAGTTTTGATGTAATTTTTATCTTCTTACAAATGGGAGATTATTAATAACTGGGAACCTATATTGCAAACGGGTTATTTATTCGAACTGTGGGCCTTAGACCAACAATGGATACGTGCCATGCTTCAGTTAAGAAATAAAGCGGCAGCATTAATCATCAAAATAGAAAAACAATATACGTGCCGGCACACGACTCATGTCCGTGCGAGCAGGCGTAAGTTGACGGGACGCATGCGAGTAGTCCGCCATGCAGGCAGACCGGGAGGCATGCGTGCAGGTGTGTGTATTGATGGGAGGCATGCTCGCTATGCAGTGTCATCGGGAGGCGTGCGAGTAGCTGTGTGAAATGATGGTAGGCATGCCAGCAGTCCACTACACAGGCTCACTAGGAGGTGAGCTAGTGGTTTGATCACTACCAGCCTCTCTCCCACTACTCCATATTAATCGCCTGCCCGAGGGGCCGCACCCCCATCCTCGCCGCACATGCAATCCTCTCTCTCTGCCTGCATCCTCGGTGCTGCTCTCAGTCCTCAGCACCGTCAGAGTATGATGATGCCATCGAAGCTCCCCATCGGAGGGAGTTGCGACGCCAGGGCTGCTGAAGCAGCGAAGCACAGTGATATGTTTCCAACGTATCTATAATTTTTTTATTGTTCCATGTTGTTATATTATCATTCTTGGATGTTTTACAATCATTTTATAACAAATTTATATCATTTTTTGGGACTAACCTATTGACACAGTGCCCAGTGCTAGTTGTTGTTGTTTGCTTGTTTTTTACTTCACAGAAAATCAATACCAAACGGAGTCCAAGCGCAGCGAAACTTTTTGGAGAAATTTTTCTGGGCCAGAAGACATAGGATGGGCCAAAGAAGTACCAGAGGGGGGCACAACCCACCTGGGCGCGCCTGAGGGCTCAGTCATGCCCTAGTGGTTTGTTCCCACCTCGGTGGCCTCCCGCACCATCTCTTTGCTCTGTAAATACCCCAATATTCCAGAAACCCTAGGGGAGTCGATGAAAAACCATTCCAGCCTCCGCAAGTTCCAGAAACCACAGATCCAATCTAGACACCATCACGGAGGGGTTCATCATCGACATTGGTGCCTCTCCGATGATGTGTGAGTAGTTCAATGTAGACCTATGGGTCCATAGTTAGTAGCTAGGTGGCTTCCTCTCTCTCTTTTGATTCTTAATACAATGGTGTCTTGGAGATCTATTTGATGTAACTCTTTTTGCGGTGTGTTTGTTGGGATCCAATGAACTTTGTGCTTATGACCAGATCTATGTTTTTATCCATGAAAGTTATTTGAGTCTCTTATATGCATGATTACTTATAGCCTCGTATTTCTTCTTCGAATCTTTGGTTTAGTTAGACCGACTAGATCGATGTTTCTTGCCATGGGAAGAGGTGCTTTGTGATGGGTTCGATCTTACGGTGCTCAATCCTAGTGACAGAATGGGAAATGACACGTATGTATCATTTCTATTAAGGATAACAAGATGGGGTCTATTACTACATGAATAGATCTTTCCTACATCATGTCATCATTCTTATTGCATTACTCTATTTCTCCATGAACTTAATACACTAGATGCATGCTGGATAGCGGTCGATGTGCGGAGTAATAGTTGTAGATGCAGGCAGGAGTCGGTCTACTAATCTTGGACGTGATGCCTATATAATGATCATTGCCTAGATATCATCATAACTATTTGAAGTTCTATCAATTGCCCAACAGTAGTTTGTTTACCCACCATATGCTATTTTTCTCAAGAGAAGCCACTAGTGAAATCTACGGGCCCCGGGTCTCTTTATCATATTGGCATTGAAGATCTATTTTTATTCGCTTTTATTTTCAGATCTATATTTCCAAAAACCCAAAAATACCTTGCTGCACTTTATTTTATTTTGTGTTTATTCGAGATCTATCTATCCAATTTACTACAATTAATGTCTCGTGCACGTGCCAATTTCTGGCGCCGTTACCCGAACTGGATTGACAACCCCTTTAACACGTCAGGTTGCAAGTATTTGTTCTTTGTGTACAGGTATTGTTTACATAGTGTTGCTTGGTTCTCCTACTGGTTCGATAACCTTGGTCTCATCAATGAGGGAAATACCTAGCGTTGTTGTGTTGCATCATCCCTTCATCTTTGGGGAAATACAGACATAGTTCAAGCCGCATCACATGGCGTGAAGATGGAGATAGAGGTTGTCGTTGCCGCCGACGAGGTCTCCCAGCACCTTGACTTCCTCGTGCTTCCACAGCCGGAGCTAGAGGTCCACACCGACTCCAGTGACCACTTCGGCGACGACTCCGACGACGACTGACAACGGGTTAGTCATCTATACCCATTTATGTGTCAAATATATCATAGGGTTTCTCTAATTACTCCTGCCTCTAACTTTTTGAAATAGAAATCATAAGGTTATGTTCTCTCAATCCATGAAATCTGAGTAAGTTTCGGCAGATTCGTGTAGTGAATTGATTGTTTAAATGGTAGAAATGATAAGTGATTAGTTGTTTTATATGTACAAATGATTTCTGCTAATCATCCGATTAGGGTTAGTATTTCGTGCTAATAATTCCTAGCCAGGTCTTAACAATTGATTTTGAATGACCTACATATATGTTTGTGCCATATTTTTCAAGATTGGTCTGTACATGGACGATTGTGCTTAAAAATTGAACCATAATATTTGGCTATGTTTAAAAAATAGCCATAAATTCCATAAATTCCTGATCCTACTTTACGGCGTGTAAAAATTGATTTGATGCCAAATTTTGGCAACTACCAAATGTTCGCTAGAGATTAGTTTGTATTCCAAACTTGATGCCACATTTTTTTTACTATATGTCTAGGTGCTATTGATGATGTCGACAGCGGGGATGAAGATGGCCAGAGGAGGTACAAGAGGCAAATCGTCAGGGAGCATTATGCGGGAATTCATAACAAGCGTATTAGGACCTGGAACTGGAGCTTTCGATGCCCATTTTGCAACCAAAAGTTTCATGAAGCGTATGAAAGTGTTCTAGCCCATGCAAGAGGATGAGTCGTTGGCTCCTTCAGGAAGAAGTATTCTCGCGGGATGGAGCATGCAGCGTACACTGAGTACCTGGAGAAGCTTCATGATTGTGTCGGCATATGAGATGAGATGTGGGATTGAACTATGTATGGCTATGTAATGCCTTAATTATAAATGTGCTTGAGTATGCTTAATGACGATTGAACTATATATGGTTGAACTATGCTTGTGTACGCTTATTATATATGCCTGAGTATGCTTAATCTTTGTTTACTTATGTCTAAATGTGGGATATGGATGCAATCAGTTTGGTTGATGGAATTTTATGCATGTTAGGGTGAATGTTTACCATGGGTAAAAATTTCAAATTCAACCGATGAAGGAAAAGTTGAACCACCTGAAACATGGTTATTTTGCCAGTTACGTCAATCACACACGGCTCCCAAATTGGAAACATATGCAATGACTTTCATTTTCCCAGTTACGTCAATCACACACGGTTGGCTCTACAAATCGTTGCCTTCGAAACTCTTCGTGGGATAGAAAACCCTCAACACCCAATTCAAAAAAGAAAAAAGAAAACCCTCATCATGCCCACATCACAAAACCCTCACGCCGCCCTGCCACCCCCTCCGGTCCCCATTCACAACTGCACAAGCTCCTCCTCGACTCTGCATGGCACTGCCTATCGCCGCGGCAACCACTTAGCTCGACGCCTATTATCGCCGCCAGGCTGCCAGGAAACCCCATAGCATTTCGCCACTTCTGCTTGCCGCCGCCTATAGCCATCGACTTTCTTGACGCTGCTCGCCATTAACCCAACTCTGCCCCGATTGGGGAATTCGCGGTATTGATGGTTTTTTCTCATGGACAACAAGGTAACTAATTTACTGATATATTCTCTCATTCTTATCCCAGTTCATCTGCCTCCTTTAATGACCCGGGCGAAATCGCCGTGAATTCATTTTTATTCGAGCTTATTTGAGGGTTTTCTTTCATTCATAGAGTGTACAGTGCGCAGACACATCAAGACTTTGTGGCCTCGGCCAGACATCCATGGAGTTCCATCTCACCGTACTAGTTGACTTCGGATGCGCACACTATGTTCAATCTAACCCTACATCGGTTGGCATGACCTAGTTTCCTGAAGATTTACTATATATTGCTACATTTGGATAAAAGGTGCCACATACAGCATATATGTCAAAGGGGATTTCCCCCTCTTCTTTCTATATTAGGCAAATTAATGATGTATTGTCCTTTCGACTACTCTCATATTTCCATGACTGCATGGTTATGCTATCTGTTTAATAACAGATTTTTGTCCTTTGATTTCAATTGTTGTACTGTTCTTTCAATTTCTCCCATATTTGCATGTTACCATATTCTTTAACAATCCTACTTTTCTGCACCACATCCCTTGCTATGCAACAGCATATGTAGTACACAATCTTTCCCTTTTCTTAACTCAAGATTGCAGGGATGTCATACTGAACACAAACCATGGATTTACAATCGTTGCTTCTGTAAGACTTGATGAACGTGGTCACTCCTATTTTGGCATGGGCCTTTGGACATAAATTTCTAAGTTTTATGTACTGAAAGCTGACACTAAAATTGCACTGCACATAATAGAGACTGGTCATGAGATATATGCTAACTTCCCTAACGATACCATCCATCCAGACTTTGTTCGAGGTAATTCTTCTTTCAAGTATCTGCATGTTGACTTACCCAGCAATATCAGAATTGTGTAGTATTTAAGAAACCAATTGTTATTCCATTTTCTTACTATATTCCTACCTACTAACTTCTAGTTACCAATACACTGTTTTAACTAAATATTTCCTATACTCCCACTTCTATCAAAAAGTGACGCTGACGAGGAGACTCCGGAGGTGGAGAACGAGGCTACCAACAAGCGGAGGCAGGTCGAGCCAGATCCGCAAGCGACTCTAGTAGGCCTAGACTTCATCAGCATCCTCCCCGATCATATGTTAACAGTCATCATCTCCCTCCTCCCAATAAAATATGGGGCACCAACAACCGTCCTTTCCCGGCGGTGGCGCCCCCTATGGCACTCCATCCCTCTCTACCTCATAGACGCCCATGAGATCTGCCATGGCTATCACAAAAGCTTGGATGCATTCTCCCAGATCCTTGGTAGTCACCAAGGCCCAATCAAAAGCCTTAGCATGGGCATGATCTATTCCAATGGCAAGGACCGAGCCAAGCTTCACGAGTGGTTCCGATCCCCCGCCCTAGCTCAACTCGAGGAGCTCAGTTTTAATGATGGGAATATGCGCTCGCTACCAACATTCGCGCTCCACTTCACACCCATGGTGTGCCTCACCAAGTTCATGAACTGCCACCCCCTAATGACTTGCCCGTTTTTTACCATGATTGAAGCACCTCGAGCTCGTCGTTGTCTACATCCCAAAGGATGACATGAAGTGCCTGCTTCGCGACTGTACTGCACTCGAGTACCTTCATCTCTAGTTGATCAATGGGTTGAGTAGCTTCCACATCACCTCCATGACTCTCCGTACTATTTGTGTGTGTTGCTGGTGATGCAACAAGAGATCACAAAAGGTGTACCACAATATGGTCATTGAGGACACACCTTCACTTGAGAGATTACTTCTAGTTGATCAACATGGTCCAACAAGAATCAATGTCATTTCTGCGCCGGAATTGACAGTGATGGGCTACTCATTTGTTAAATACTCTGAACTAGTTATTGGATCCACATCCATTCAGGTACAATAGTATCCTTCTACCTTTCATTCTTGATATCAACATTATTTTTAATTTTGAAGATGTATGTTCACCTGTCATCTAGAAAATGATTTTGACAAGCTTGACCCCGAATCTGCACACAGTGAAGGTCTTGGCATTAGAATCTATCAGCCCCAACCTGGACCAAGTTGTCAGTTTCCTGAGGTGCTTTTCATGCCTGGAGAAGCTATATATCAAGGTGATGTTCCTTTCCTTTTAAATGTTAACCATAAGGGAGTACAATTTTTGGCACTTTTTCCCAAGTTTACAATGACAATGTACTATGATTTCTGAAGGAATTTTGGAGGATATCAGTACATACATGTCCCCCCCCCATATTGGTTGCTTGATTCATATGGTTACAATCCATAAGCATTTCTCCTTTGGATTCATCTGTACTAGTTTTCTTAGGGATTTTTTCATCCACTCCAACCTCTTGTGAAGAAGGCTACATTTTTCTAGATTGTAATCAAATGCCCATGTTAATCATGTCAGATAGAAGATGGCATGTTAGTGCATTTTACAAATCCTACAAACCATATAGGCATGTAGTAGTGTTCAAAACTGCATGTAAGGACTAACAAGTTCTCTTCTTTTGCGCATAATATTAGGCCTAGTGGTGGATAATGTGATAGAATATAACAATCACATCGAATGCCTAGATCTGCATCTCTTAGAAATTACTTTGAACTCCTACCGAGGGACCTTACCGGAGATTATATTCGCCAGGTTCTTTGTGGTTAGAGCACGGGTGCTGAAGGTAATGAGGTTTGCTCTATATTTATTTCACAAATATGAATGGTTTGTTGATCAGCGCCGGCGGCTGCGGCACAATGGAAAAGGCTTAAAAAAGCTGAATTTCATTTTGGAACTTCAGATGACACAATAATCGGAAGTCATCGTGTCAACCCCATACATGACTTGTCAGTGGTTGATCCTTTTGCAGAAATGATGAGGTTTCGAAACCAACCTTACTAGTGGTAATATTAGTTTGAACCTCTCTTATATCCATGTTCAGCTGATCAGCACGGGCGTTACAGTTGAATGAGCTGAATTTCATTTCTAATATCAGTTTGAACCTTGTAATCTTCGAATTTGAGCCATATAACTCTTGAACTTGAACCTTGTAATATTTCGGGCTTTTGTGGTACAATCATTGAAATGGCATCGTATGAGACTCATATATTGGTAGTACTATTTTGACTTTAATATGTAATGGACTTAGATTTTATTAACCATTCTCGAATGGGTTTCCCTTGTTGATCTCATAGAACACAATTTGTATAGCTAACTCGACAATGATTTTCGACATTATTGCACACACAGTTGGTTTCTTCAACCGTGTGCCCTATAGAGCGCAGGATTAATTATCGCACTTGAGTGTCCATCATCACCCTTCTGTGTAACTTTGACCTCATCACCTATGGGTAAACTTATGATCAGACTCATTCCACACACTTCATTTTTCCAAAGCTTTTTGCCAATAAACACCCACTATTTGCCCCTCTTCTAGGCGATGCGTGGCCAAACTAGGCGGGCAGGAAGCTTGCGCATTTGCGCGCGGTAAACTACGTGGTTGCGCGGGAACAGGCTCACCAACGGTACATTTGGTGCCTTTTCAAGCACACACGTGGTCAAACAAAACGCGTGTGGGGTGCTCAAGCATGCACTGGAATCCTCCGCTACGACAAGACGTGACGATTACAGTCGGTCGGCCTCCATTTATTACAAAGGCCATTTAACCCTTGTGTCTCTTCAAGCTTTTGATCGCGCCCCAGTATTGCAAGAAGCACACCCACAATGACAAATTCTTAGATGGTATCCTGCATGGCTCCAATGGCACTCCGAGTGGCTGTCGACGACGAGCAGCAGTTCACCATGCATGCCATGGTGGATACCCGCAGAAGGTTCACAGAGCTCTCAGTGGTGTACGCCAACAACCCGGTCTGGGTGGAGCACTCCATCCACATCATGGAGCTATTGCTTGCTGAGGAGAAGTACAAGGAGGTCAGGTTCAACCTCGAGTGCACCCGTGCTCGTGTCGGGTCTCGTCCCAAGGTCGTTGTTGCCTAGATGTGTGTGCACAATCATGTCCTGGTCTACCACTACTGCCTGACCACAAGGTCTTACGAGCGTTTTGCCAGATTTGTTGCAGCCCCCACTACATGTTTGCTACGGTGGACATCACCAATGATGTAAGTGCTCAAGAATTCGGGCATCACCTGCTAGAATCTTGTTGATGTCCAGGGCCAATAGAAGACCTGGGGCTGCAGGAAGCGTGAGAAGGACTCACAAGTTCACCTCGCTGAGGCCATCATCGACCCCTACTACATAGACATGAAGGATTCATGCGACAAGGACAAGCATGCCTGGCACTCGGCCTGGATGGAGAAACTCAGCAGAGCTCATGCCGTGTACGCGACCAAGGAGGTGTACATGAGCTACAAGTTGTACAGGAGGATCATTGACATGAGGAAGTGCCTCCTTCCACAAAACGGCAGGGATATAGCCGGAAGCAAAGCAATGGCAAGCATCGTCACAACAAGAAGAAGATGATTAGATGCTTGTTTTTCCTAGTTTAGTATGCATGTAATTGCTTACTTTGGTGTGTGGAAATGTTATGTGTGTAGTCACTTATGTAATTGTATGCTTAATTTGGTTATGCAATGTTGTTCCTACAAGTATATGTTGATGTTTTGTAGATAGAGCATAGATGTTGTGCGGACATAGCAAATCACATCGCACACGGACTAAACAATGGATCCCATCGGTGATAATTTAATCAATCTCTCACAATTGTGTACCAACAATAGTTTGCTCGCAACACACACGGCTTATAAATAGGAATCGTCTATGTTGTTATCGGTCTTACCACACATTTCTGATTACTGACCTGTTTGACGCGTATCACACATATCTTCCGAAGTTGAACCGTTTCTGTTGTGTTGGCTAATCGCAAACAGTTCATCTGAGTGAGCTGTATGCCGTATATTGAACACACCTTGATCTGGATGATTGTTTTTGTTGTGTTGCCTAATCACAAACAGTTCATTCGAGTGAACTATGTGCTATATATCGCAAACACCTTCATCTATCAGGTTGTTTCTCCTGTTATGCTCATCGCAAATAGTTCATTCGACTGAACTATATGCTACCCATCGCGCACGCAACTACAATCTGAATCAAGTTTGATGTCTCTGCCATCACAAACATTTTGTAACTTTTTGATAGTTTTATTACATCACTGTTTGCGATTAATGCATCGCACACAGTTTCGTTGAAGGGTCTTTGATCGTAGTTTCATCTTAGCAGCATCCTGCGGTATTGATTGTCGGTGTTATGGGATCGGGGGTACCCATATTGTCGGTGTCAGGATAAGATGTACTTCATGTCCCCTTTCAAAATTGGCCATTGTGGGATCCCTTCCCGCGTGATGAGGGAAGAGGACCAAGGCCGCTATAAGTAGGAACTAGCCTCCACTGTAGAAAGGGATCAATCCATTCTCTCCTGAGAGCCCTCGTGAGGTCGCTCAACCACTGGACTAGTTCATCCCCATCCTTCTCGTGAGGCCAATCCACCAAAAGCAGTAGTATGGTCTTACACCGCAAGGTGGCCCGAACCTGGGTAAATCTCTGTGTTCATCTTCTTGCTCGCTCGCACGCACTCAACGAGGCTTGGCCGTGGGGTGGCGAGCTTGAGGCTAGAGCTGGTTGACATATTCGGACATGCACTAGAGTTCGAACCTTATTTGGTCCACAGAGCCCCGATTCCGACATTTGGCGCACCAGGTAGGGGCGTGTCAAAGCTCCTTCTTAATCAACCGCGGTCCACCCTCGTCTCGTCGTCCCAATGGCAGATGCCGCCTGCCAGGCTTGGCGGCCCATTGCCTATGGGAACATCACAGGTTGTCTGGCCTTCACCCCCAGCCTGCGTCGAGTGTGGTGGCCGGCAAAGTCGGTGCTTCCCCCGCATTACGCCGGTGCTGCTGACCACGAGGAGTTCCTCCGGCTGTACGCGCAAGCCAATCAAATGATCAGTGGCGATGATAAAGCAATGGCCAACTGGCTCCCTCTAGCCCTCACGAAGATGCCATACTCGTGGCTCCTCGGCCTCGATGTCCTCCTGGGAGGAGCTCTGCGGTTAGTGCATCACCCTCTTCACGGCCCCCGGGCCTCACGCAGTCGCTTTTATCCTCTCGGTTCAGAGGCACCCGTGTCTGGTCGCCATGTCAAGCAGCTCCTCCGCTGGGCAGGTGCTCCTCGGCCGCGGCTGGAGGCCTCGTGGGGCCATGCGAGGCCAGAGGCCGACATCATCTTCGACTCTAGGGATCATCCTAGGACTACGACCACCACGGGCGCGCTCCCCATGCTCTGCACGCCCATCATCAGCAATGTTGCTGTCACCAAGACCCTCATCGGCGATGGCGCCGGGCTCAACGTCGTTTCCGTGGAGGCCTTTGACATGCTTCAGGTGCTCTACGACTAGCTCGTTCCCACCAAGCCCTTCTTGGGGTGACCAAAGGCTTTGCCACCTCGTTGGGGTAGGTGCGTATCCTTAACACCTTCGGCACTCCTGACAATTACCGCATCGAGCTCATCGACTTCGACATGGCCCGCATCAGCCTCCCGTACAACGCAATCCTGGGATATCCGGCCCTCACCAAGTTCATGGCGGCGACACGCCCAAGCTAGAACATCATCAAGATGCCCGATAGAAGCGGCGTCATCTCTGTGGTCGGTGACACCAAGTATGCGGTCCGGGCCCTCAAGATCACCTATAAGGTCACGACTGCCTCGCGCCCCAGCGTCGAGGAAGCTCTGGGGGCCCTAGAAGCCGCGCCCGCAAAGAAAAAGCAGTTGTTCTCCCATGACCGGGAAGAGACGAACAAGTGCCTGTCGATGATGGGGGCTCAGGCCCCACCTTCACCATAGGTGTCAGCCTCTCGCCAGAGTAGGAGGAGGCATTGGTTAGCTTCCTCTAGGCAGACAAGGACATGTTTGCATGGGAAGCGTATGACTTGGTTGGTGTCCTGCGGGATATGATCGAGCACCACTTGATGGTGTGCCCCAGTGCATGCCCGGTGATGCAAAAGGCATGGCGACAAGCACAAGAGAAGCAAGCGTTAATCGTCCAAGAGGTCCACAAGTTGCAAGAAGCCGGTGTTATTCAGAAAGTGCGGCACCCAGATTGGCTGGCCAACCTAGTGATTGTCCCCAAAAAGGGTGGGGGAGGAATGCATGTGCGTCGACATCACAAGTCTCAACAAGGCTTCTCCTCAGTACCCCTTCCCGCTCCTGCGCATCAACCTGATCATGGAATCCACCGCCAAGTGCGATCTGCTGTGCTTTTAGATGCTCTCTTAGGTTATCACCAAATCAAGATGGCGGTGGAGGATGTCGAGAAGATGGCCTTCCTCTCCCTGCGTGGTGTGTATTGCTACATCTGCATGCCCTTCGGGCGGCGGAACACCGGCGTGACCTTCCAGAGGTTGATGTGCATCGCTCTGGGCCAGCAGCTCGGGAGAAATGCGGAGGCATACGTCGATGACATCATGGTCAAATCACGAGAGGCAAGGACCCTGATCAAGGACCTAGAAGAGATGTTTGCCAGCCTACGTCAAGTGAACCTGAGGCTTAACCCAAAAAAGTGTGTTTTGCAGGTCCCGTCCCGTGAGCTACTCGGCTTCTTGGTGTCGCTTCGAGGGATTGAGGCAAACCCGTAGAAGATCAAGGCAATCGAAAAGATGCGCCTGCCTCAGACCCTTAAGGAAATGCAGAAACTGGCAGGTTGCATGACCTCCTTGGGGCGCTTCATCTCCAAGCTTGGCGAGCACGCCCTCACCATCTTCCAGTTCATGAAGAGGAAGGTCCCTTCGAGTGGACCTCTGAAGCGGAGACGGCTTCGAGGACCTCAAGAGGAACCTCACGAGCCCACCTGTTATGGTGGCGCCTCGTCCTCGTGAGCCCCTGGTGCTCTACTTGGAGGCCACCCCCACTCGGCTAGCACGGGGCTCATAACGGTCCGAGAGGAGCGCGCCGGCACAGGCGCGGAGCAAGGCGAGCCGCGAGGGGCTGCAAAATGTTCGCCGCCTCAGGATGGCGCTCCTGAGGCCCTCGTCACTTCATTTACCAATAGGGCTCCAGAGTCCCTCACGCTCCACGCGGAGCGATACGTCGCGGACACCTCGCCCCTCGTCGAGCATCCGATGTACTTCATCAGCATTGTGCCATGGGATGCGCGCATTCTACCCTATGCAGTAGAAGCTCCTTCTCGCACTCCTCGTCGCCTCAAGGAAGCTACACCATTACTTCCAGGGCCACCCCGTCAAGGTCGTCTCTACATACCCCCTGGAGGAAGTGTTGTGTAGCCCCAATGCTGTTGGGAGGGTTGTAGAGTGGAACATTGAGTTGCAGGGCTTTTAGCTGGAGTTCAGCACAACCAGGTTCATCAAGGGTGCATCCCTCATTGACTTCATGGCAGAGTGGACGGATGCTCCCGACCGGGGGCTGGACAAGGGCTAGTCCCTCACGCCTAGCGATGATGCGCCCGACGACTGGGTCATGCACTTCGACGGTGCCTTCGCGTGGCGGGGAACAGGGGCTGCAGTTGTACTCATCTCACTGACCAAGGACAAGCTTTACTATGTCGTACAACTTTGCTTCCACCATGTCGAGAAGGTCTCCAACAACATCGTAGAATATGAGGGCTTGATCGCTGGCCTCAGGGCCGCAGCCGCCCTAGGGGTCAAGTGTGTCACCATCAAGGGCGACTCCCAGCTCCTCGTCAACTTTTCCAACAAGGAGTACAAGCCGAAGGACGAGCACGTGGAGGCATACTTGGAAGAGGCACGTAAAATTGAAAAGCGCTTCCTGGGCTTGGAATTGCGGCACGTCCTCGAAGCAGACAACGTCGCCAAGAGGGCATCTCGCCGCGAGCCTCAAAAGCCTGTCGTCTTCGAGGAGAGGATCTTCAAGCCATCGGCGACACCCCCGGCCGCAGGCCCAGCATTACTTCAAGAAGAGCTGCCACCGGCCCCGTCCTCAGGCACCCCATCCTGTGGTCCAACCTTGGGAGCCCGCCTAGCTACTCCTCACGTTGGAACCTCAGGCAGACTGCTGGACCGAGGAGTTCAAGGTGTACTTACTCCGCGGCGCCTTACCAGAGAAGGAGGACGCAGAACACGTAGTTTGCCAGGCACTGCTTATTGTTTGTAGGATGGTGAGCTGTACTGAAGATGCCCCAACGACGTCTCACTGTGGTGCATATCTGAGGCAGGTGTGCGAGCTGTTGGTCGACATCCACGGTGGAGATTGCAGACACGACTCGTCATCGCACACCCTCATGGGCAATGTGTTCCTTAGCGGATTGTACTGGCCTGTAGAGCTCCACGACGCTGCCAAGTTGAGGCCTGCTAGTTCCATGCCAAGTAGATTCATTAGCCTGCGCAAGGTCTCCGGACCATCATGCTCTCATGGCTCTTTGCGGTCTGAGGGTTGGATATTCTGGTCCCATTTCCTCGGGCGGCCGGTGGCTACCGCTACCTGTACGTCGCCATCGACAAAGTCACCAAGTGGGCGGAGGTGGAATCTGTGTGCACCATCCCCACTGGCTCAGTCGTCAAGTTCATCAAGGGCCTTGTGAGCCGTTTCGGTGTCCCCAACCGTATCATTACCAACAATGGCTCCCAATTCACAAGCAACCTCTTCAGGACATATTGTGATAACCTTGGAATGCAGATATGCTACGCTTCGGTGGCGCACCCGCGGAGCAACGGCCAGGCTGAGCACGCCAATGTGGAGGTCCCGAGGGGCCTCAAGACGAGGAGCTTCAAGTGGAAGCTTGAGTCCTGCGACATGGGTTGGCTCGGTGAGCTTCAGTTCGTGTTGTGGTCCACCCGCAGCACCACGACTAAGCCCACCGGCAAGACCTAGTTCTTCCTCTTCTACGGGGCTGAGGCGGTCCTCCTGCACGATGTCAAGGATCGCTCCCTGTGAGTCTTGGCATTCAACGAGGTGCGTCAGGATGCCTCACGGGTAACAGATCTCGTGCTCCGGGAGGAGGCTCGCCACCAAGCCTCGCTCCATGCAACGAGGTACTAGTAGGAGTTGTGGCACTACCATTGCCACAACATCCGCTCCCGGACCCTCAAAGTTGGAGACCTCGTCCTGAGGCGGGTCCTCTCTAGAGAGGGCCTCCACAAGCTCTCGCCCATCAGGGAGGGCCCGTTCAGGGTCGCTCGTGTCTCCAGGCCCGACGTCGTACACCTGGAGACGCAGGACGGGGTCCCCATCCAGAATGCTTGGAACATCCAGCATCTCTGCAAGTTCTACCAGTGACACTCTCACGTAATAATGAGTGGGGATGTACATGCCATAGAGTCTCCCAGTGCATCGCTCCTTGGCCCCATGGGGGCTCCCACCTACGCCCAAGTGGAAGCCCCATGCTTCGCGCTGGCGGATGACACGGTCAAACAACGATTATGCCCACACCAAGTGGAGGCTCCATGCTTCGCGCAGGTGGGAAGACTAGCTTAGGTGCCGGACGCGGCTGTTCTTTGCTCTCTTTTGTAACCAAATTGGCCACCTTTTGGAATGAAGTTTGAAGTTCTCGTGCCTTTATTCGAAAAGGGGTGGGAATTTTTCTCCTTGCAGCATTTTCCCTCTTGAGTCTTGTTTTTGAGAGAAGTGGCAGTTGTCTGTCGCTCTCTCCCGCGCATCCCGCGAGCGGGGGCTGGGCATGGTGTGTACACCTGAGCCGGCATAGGCTGCGATAGTGGCGGGCCTGCCCATGCGCACAGGACGCCAAGACTTTGGCATCCTAATCATCGCATGACACTCTCGAGCGAGCCAACAGGCACATGTTGCCTTCGGCCCACGGCCTCAGGAGTGCTCATCTCCTAACCTTTCCGGGAATCATGATCCGGCATACTAGCGATGATCGACCCTCACTTGGGGGCTCTAACCCAGGATGGCCACCAGGAGAAGGATGACCGAGGAAAGAACAGCCACGGTTTGGCTCATTATCGAGGAACCCTATGTGAAGCGCGTTTTGGCACCTTCGCGGGGTGCGATGCCTTGCGGAGGCACCTCCGAAGGCCCTGAACTCTCACGAACCCCCCCCCAGGGGCCTCGCGAGCAGCGGGAACCTCTCGCGGCTCTGAGGCCGTGTGGCCTGCAAGGAGGAACCCCCCCTAGCAGGATTTTCCAAGCTGCCTTGGTGCTCCAGCTGCATCATTGCGGGAACAACAGGCGTGCATAGGATCAAAGCTCCTAAGGAGCGCGCCCTCACGACACAGGACCCCACCACGAGCACACCAAGCTAAGTTATCCTAATCACACCGGGCAGTAACCTTTCAATTAGTAGCAATATAAATGCTAGAATAAGAAACAGAAAACACTAACATAAAGGCGCAAGCACCATAGTTCATCACACGCCCCCGCAGGGCTCTTCATGGTTCGTAATGTAGCAAAAAAACAAAAAGGCGGCCTCCCGAGGACCGCCACTCCTGGGGCCTGGCTCCAGTGCTGCCCACTCTCAGTCGGAGTCCTCCTCCTCCTTTATGGGGGCACGACGGCGTGGTGACTCGACGTCCTCCTAGGAAGGGGCAGAACGGCATGGTGACTCGACGTCCTCCTGGGAAGGGGCACGGCGGCCTGGCGGCTCGCCGTCCTCCTTGGTCTGAGCGCAGAGACATGGTGGCTCATCATAGTCGTCGTCACCCGAGCTTCCCCCAGACGAGGCGTCCTGCTGCTGGAGGTGTTGCGACCGTCGCCAAGGGAAAGTTCACCGCTGAGGACGCCGCCTCCATGATGGCCGTCATTGGCGGAGAGGTGGCCGATGTCACCGCCGTCTCCCTCCGGGCAGCACCCCAAGCACCTGCCATCTTCCCCGAGGACCTTGACAAAGAGTGTTGCCGACCCATCGTACTTGTAGTGGAGGGTACACCACCCTTGCAGGCCATGAGCCTGGGCAAACGTCTGCCACCCACGGTTCAGAAACACATAGCCCGCTGGGTGACCTCGACCTCCACCCACGAGGCCTTGTTGCAGCAGCCATAAGCCAGTAGGTCCACCGGCTGGCAACTCCTCCGTGAAGAAGCACGGAAGATGGATTGATGTGCCCTCCGGTCTCTCTGCCCACACCATAAACTCTCGGGCCATGTTGGCTGAGTGGGATCGCAGGCGGGGTGCCCGGGCGGCCACCGCGAGCTTCTCCCCTTGACCACGACCGTCACGGCTACCACAACCGCCTCCGCAGAAGGGACCCTTCCCACAGTTGCCAGAGGCTATGCCGTCCCCCATGGGAGCGCGCCCACACCCTCGGGGGACCACCACCGGCGTTGTTGTATACTTGCGGGGACGGTTGCGCCTCCTCTTCGGCGGCGGCGACCCTAGTCCCTCCTGGGGGTTTTTTCCCTTTTCAGCGGTGGAGAACCTCCTCACTGGAGCTATGGCTGGCGGAGTGGCAGCTTGGAGTGGGGAGGCGATAAGATGAAGACGGACTAGGGGCTTCGTCCCCTCGCCCACTTATAAGCGATTGGAGGTCAACCAGCGTCCCTCCGCATTCGGGGCAATGATGGCCCTGTGGTATGCCCCGGCCTTTTGTCAGCCAGGGCGGTTGCCGAGGCAACATGGGGAAGTGGAGGCGTTCGTGTCCCGTCATGTGACAGGCATCAAGCCTGGCCCGCAGGCGATTAGGGCCCATGGAGCTTTGTCCTTCCTTCCTTGGCTTCACCTCGAAGCAACCCCCAAGTGTGCCTTGGGCCCGGGGGCTACTGTGGGCATTCTAGAATCGGGGGTACCCAAATCTGCCTGCCTGCAGCCCAGCACGCGGGTCCATCAACAGCCTGGTATGACCCAGATACAAGACTATGCAAGGAAGACCCTCCCGAGGGCCCCCTAGCCCTCACAAGGCGAGCAACGCCAAGACCTCTAGAGGAGCAGCCTCCTCAGGTTGCCTTCCGAGGAGCGGAGTTTTCTTTGAAGGTACCCAGCCTCATGAGGCTATGCTGACGTGATCCGTGACGACCAAGGCCAGGCGGGCGCCAACGGGTGAAGGAAATATGCCCTAGACGCAATAATAAAGTTGTTATTTTACATTTTCTTATTTCATGATAAATTTTTATTATTCATGCTAGAATTGTATTGACCGGAAACTTGATACATGTGTGAATACATAGACAAAACACTGTGTCCCTAGTATGCCTCTACTTGACTAGCTCATTGATCAAGGATTGTTAAGTTTCCTAGCCATGGACATGTTTTGTCATTTTATGAACGAGATCACATCATTAGGAGAATGATGTCATGGACAAGACCCATCCGTTAGCTTAGCATAATGATCGTTCATTTTTATTGCTATTGCTTTCTTCATGTCAAATATATATTCCTCCGACTACGAGATTATGCAACTCCCAGACACCGGAGGAATGCCTTGTGTGCTACCAAACATCACAACGTAACTGGGTGATTATAAATATGCTCTACAGGTATCTCTGAAGGTGTTTGTTGGGTTGGCATAGATCGAGATTAGGATTTGTTACTCCGAGTATTGGCGAGGTATCTCTGGGCAATCTCGGTAATGCACATCATATGAAGCCTTGCAAGCAATATGACTAATGAGTTAGTTACGGGATGATGCATTACGGAACGAGTAAAGAGACTTGCCAGTAACGAGATTGAACTAGGTATAGAGATACCGACAATTGAATCTCGGGAAAGTAACATACCGATGACAATGGGAATAACTATATTGACATTGCGGTTCGACCGATTAAATCTTCGTAAAATATGTGGGAACCAATATGAGCATCCAGGTTCCGCTATTGGTTATTGACCGGAGAGGTGTCTCGGTCATGTCTACATAGTTCTCAAACCCATAGGGTCCGCACGCTTAATGTTCGACAACGATAGGTATTATATGAGTTATGTGTTTTGGTGACCGAAGGTTGTTTGGAGTCTCAGATGAGATCACGGACATGACGAGGAGTCTATAAATGGTCGAGAGGTAAAGATTGATATATTGGAAGGATATATTCGAACACCGGAATGGTTTCAAAAAGGTTCGGATATTTTTTCGGAGTACCGAGAGGTTACCGGAACCCCCCGGGGAAGTAATGGGCCAACATGGGCCATTGGGGATAGGGGAGACAGCCCACAAGGGGTGGCCGCGCGCCCCTCCCATAGGGAGTCCGAATTAGACTAGGGGAGGGGGCGCGCCCCCTTTCCTACTCTGGTTCCCTCTCCCTCCCCCTTTTCCCCTTCGGGAAGAAGGAAAGAAAGGGGAGGCCGAATCATACTACGAGTGGAGTCCTAGTAGGACTCCCCCCCATGGCGCGTGCCCCTGGTGGCCGGCCTGCTCCTCCCTCCTTTATATATGGGGGCAGGGGGCACCCCAAAGGAACAATAGTTATTCTCTTAGCCGTGAACGGTGCCCTCCTCCACTATTTACTCCTTGGATAGTTTCATCGTAGTGCTTAGGCGAAGCCCTGCGAGGATCACATCACCAACACCGTCATCACATTGTCGTGCTGACAGAACTCATCTACTCCATTGACACTTTCTTGGATCAAGAGATCGAGGGACATCATTGAGTTGAACGTGTGCAGAACTCGGAGGTGTCGTACGTTCGGTACTTGATCAGTTGATCCGGGAAGACATTCGACTACATCAACTGTGTTAAGTTAATGCTTCCGCTTTCGGCCTACGAGGGTACATGGACACACTCTCCCCCTCTCGTTGCTATGCATCTCCTAGATAGATATTGCGTGAGCGTAGGAAATTTTTTAAAATTGCATGCTACGTTTCCCAACAGTGGTATCAGAGCCAGGTCTATGTGTAGATGATATGCACGAGTGGAACACAAAGAGTCATGGTCGGTGATCATCATACTGCTTACCACCAATGTCTTATTTTGATTCGGCGGTATTTTTTGATGAAGCGGCTCGGACCAACCTTACATGACCACGTTCATGAGACCGGTTCCACCGACAGACAGGCAGTTAGTTTTGCATAAGGGTGGCTGCCGGGTGTCTGTTTCTCCAACTTTAGTTGAATCGAATTTGACTGCGGCCGATCCTTGTGAAGGTTAAAACAACAAACTTGATAAATCACCGTTGTGGTTTTTGTGCCGTAGGTAAGTACGGTTCATGCTAGAAGCCCGTAGCAGCCACATAAAACTTGCAACAAACAAAGTAGAGGACGTCTAACTTGTTTCTGCAGGGCATGTTGTGATGTGATATGGTCAAGACGTGATGTGATATAAGTTGTTGTATGAGATGATCATGTTTTGTAAAAGTTATCGGCAACTGGCGGGAGCCATATGGTTGTCGCTTTATTGTATGAAATACAAGTGCTATGTAATTGCTTTACTTTATCACTAAGAAGTAGCAATAGTCGTAGAAGCAATGGTTGGTGAGATGGCCACTTCACTACGATGGAGATCAAGGTGTCTATCAGCGTTCTGGATATGGGGGTATCCAGACTTGCCTGCGTGCGGCCTGCTGTGTGGCTGCACGAGCGGCCCAGTACGGCCCATCTTCATCAACCAAGCACTCAAGTCCCTCGCGAGGGGCCAAGCCTTGCGGGGTGGACAATGCAGAGCCTCCTTAGGAGCAGCCTCACCAGGCAGGCTCGCGAGGGAGGCAGAGAGATCAAGGCACCAGGCACCTCGCGAGGTTCCCATGACGCAAGCCATGACGACCAAGGTCAGGCGGGTGCCAGCATGCACAGTGTACTCGTTTCCCCTTTGCTGCTAAGTGGGCAAGTGCAGGCACGGAGTACCGAGGCATCAGGCAAAGGTTTCCATATCGGTGCAACAAGACTAGGACTAGCAGGACGGCAAGATGGAGGCCACGGTGGAGCCCAAGACGGCGTCATCACCAGAGCCTTTGGCAGGCGAAGACCACCTTTAGTCAGGATGGCATGTACTGGCTGTCCCCTTTCAAATCCCGCTGTTGTGGAATCCCTTCCCGCTCAATATTTGGGAAGAGGACTAGGGCCTCTATAAATAGGACTAGCCACCACCATAGATAGAGAGAGAGATCCATTCTAACCAGAACCACCCACAGAGCCCAAAAACACCTCGCCTTAGGAGGCCGTTCTTCCCCTTGTATTATTCATCATCAACCCAAGAGGCAATCCATCACACCACACACTGGAGTAGGGTATTACACCACAATGGTGGCCTGAACCAGTATAAACCTCGTGTCTCTTGTGATGTGATTTCGTTTAGCTAAGCCTAGGGATCGCCATGAGGCAGAGAGAGCGAGATTTGATAAGGGGAAATCCCCGTGCGCACCCCAGCGTTCGAACCTTAAGGGTTTTGCCGGAACCTGATATCCGACATTTGGCGCGCCAGGTAGGGGTGCGCCGAAGCCTTCCTTCCATCGATCTGCATCCCGTCGCTTCGTCTTATCCATGTCCGGCGACCCGATGACCAACACCGACCACCGGGCGGCCTGGCTAGCCCAATCCATGCCGCCTCCTCAAGAAGATCTCAACCACTCGCTCTAGGCGGCTCGCACATCGCAGGGCGCCGCAGGGCGAGGGTGGCATAGTCAGACGTCGCCCGCCCTTACTTCGCGGTAGGTACGAGCAGCTGCAAGTGCCTCAAACCATGCCACAGCCACGGCGCCGCACTCCAGGCGAGAACAGGCAAACACGAGAGCCGCGCTCACGGTGGCACGGGACCTGCTACGTTGCAGGCTAATGCAGAGCGGTCAGGATGCGTTGCTGGAGCGTGTTGCCGAGCTCCTAGACGTCGCGGCCTCAGGGTCACCACCCTTCTGCTTCCAGCTTCCACCCCGGGCCCCGGCCGGGTTGCACGGCGGGCCTCCGCGCGCCCGCGTTCCCCCAAGCACGCGCAAGGTTTCGTCGGGTCCAGTTCGACCACCAGCGCTGGGCGCCAGATCGTGCCACCACCACCTCCGATGCATCAGGGCATGGGCGTGACCTACGGCTCGGGCAGGCATCCACCGCTCTACCATCCTCAAGATGGCGTGCAAGGCCAGGCGACATGGATCGTGGGGCACTACGGCGAGGTCTTTGAGGCGGCGGCTTCGGAGGCTTACGTGCCCCGCATGATGGATCAAGAATATGCACCAGAAGACGATCCTGGCTCGTTCCTCGGACCTGGCTGGGAGGAAGAGTTGCTAGAAGTCGAGCCTTTTCAGGAACTTCAAGGAAGCCTCACCAACCGCGCCGGCAGCGGCAGTTACTGGGTACCACTAATCCCTCAAGAGTAGGCTTACGCTAACCATGGGTCTCGGGAGGTTCAGGCCACAGCAGCAGATGGCTGCCCCAGCTCAGCGGCCTCCCTTCCGTTAGGAGGGGCCCAATGGGGGCTGCAGGAGAGGGGCAGGGAGCCAGGCCCCTCCCCGTGGTGCACAGAGCAAGACGTTCCCCGGAGGTAGGCCCTCTGTCGGGGTGGTGCTGCAAAGCCTACCCCCGACAGAGGACCTGTGGTCATCGAGGGCACCGCTAGCGTCCCCTTTACCCCTGTTGGCATCGTCCTGGTTTTCAGTCGCCGTGAATGCAGGTCTAGGGTGGCGCAAGGCGGGGCCCTCGCCTGGCGATATGAAGCAAGGCCCAGTACCTGTGAAGAAGGCCTAGTGCCTGTGAAGCTCGCCGCCCATGACACTCTCACGTAATAATGAGTGGGGCTGTACACGCCCCGGAGTCTCTGGAGGCTGCCCTCGGGCCTCGGGGGCTCCCGCCCACGCCCAGTGGCAGCACTTAGCTCTGCGCTGGTGAGAAGACGTCAAAGACTAGACTAGGTGCCGGACGCGGCCATTTGCTTTTGGATTCCCTTTCTGTGGTTGTGCTTCCTTTGTTTCAGATTTAAATTGGAGTTGAATTTTCACTTGTGTGCGGGGAGGGTGACTTTTCGCATTCTTGCGTTTCTTCCGTTTTGGTCCCCACCTTAATATGGAGTTTGCATCAGCTGCCTCCCCCTCGCGAGCCCTTCACGGGCGGGGCTGGGTGAAGCTCCCGCGCACTACGCACATGTCGTGCCTCGGCCGAAACTCGCTCTCGTGAGGCTTTCACGACCGGGTCAACAGGTCCCTCAGGAGACCCCCAGGGGCTCACGACCTCGCAACCCGATTCGGGACTTGACCTGGCTAGAGGTAAACCACAACAACATGCTCGCCGCAGGGCACAATGGATCATGGAGGTGCACGATCAGCATCGTTCTTAAAAGCATACGGTCGGTAATCTCTTTACATGTCCTCCCAAAATGCTCTTACAACCTTTAGGGCCGCGCCCAAGCTTTTGTGTGCAGGATAAATAGCAAGGAAACATGGGTCAGTCAGACATGTCGCTCACCGCGTCCTCTTGGTCACCTTCAGATGCATCGCTGGTGCTGCTATCGCCGTCACTGGCATCACCACTGCCAGCGCTACCGTCACCACCATCAACCACATCACCTCCTTCCGCCGCAACTACTACCCCGTCATCGTAGGACGCGAAGGCCCTAACAAGCGCATCAACATTGTCCTCCACCCACTGCGCCAGGTTACCCCGAATGGCCTCAGGCACCGGAGCTATGACGGTGTCAAAGTCGAAGGCGGGATTGGCGTTCTGAGGATGGCCTAAGACGCGGGGAAAAACACGCTCGAGCAGGCTGCGGCTCCTCTCCTCCACAAGCTGGTGAGCCCTCACGGAGCGGTTCTCCAAGAGTGTCACCACGTCAGTAAAGAAGTGGAGATGGCTGGCATAGTTGGTCACCTGGGGATGATGGGCGTTCTCGTTGCAGATGTTTCCCAAAGCAACATTGGCCCTGACCCTGAGATCCTAGAGCATGGGGGCATGCATACGCTCTAGCGTTCATCGCTGGAGCACTTCTTCCCTGTTCTGCCGCGCGATGGACTCGGCATCGTCAACCCGCTGTCGAAGAGGAGGCAGCTCGGCGCGGGCCGAGGTCAGCTCGGCCTGCGCTGAGGTCAGGGTGGCTGAGGCGGCATCCGCGTGCCGTTCGGCTTCAGCGAGCCTGGACCTAAGGGCGGTAGTCCTGCACGCGGCTTCGGCTTCAACCAGCTTCAGCTTCAGGTCATAGCCTCTCGCGAGATCTGAGCGAGCCTCGGTCATGTGGCGATCGACCTCTTCTTGGATCCGAGCTTCGCGTGTGCTAACATCGTCTTCCGCTTGGGCAACCTGACGCTCCCTCGTCTCCAACCGCTCAAGATCAAGACTGCGATCGGCGGCCTCCAGCGTCAGTGCTTCCTCACACTTTCGGAGCTCCTATTCCTCGACGGGCATCCCCCTCAGGGACGCAAGAGCAGCCTGGCACAGCTCCACTTGCTGCTCCAGAGAATCACTCCAAGCTTGGAGCTCCCACGCGTGTTTCTCCGCGAGCTCACGACGATGATCTACCTCCCGAGCCTCCTCCAAAGCTCGTGAGCAGGCTTATCGTGAGGCCGCAAGGGACGCTTCGGCTTTCGCGTTGTCAAGATCGCGCTGGTGGCGCGGGAGGTTGACAGCCACCTTCAGCTTATGTCGCTCCTCGACTAGCCGCAGGGCCTCGGCCTCGAGGCGTGCATCAACATCCGCAAATTCTCCACCGAGCTGACCCATCGCATCCATCGCCTTCTGGAAGGACTTGAGACGGACGGTGTTCTGGTTGCGTGCAAGCTTGAGCACGCTGCTGATGTCGTCAGCCGTCGCAGACGTCGTCGGCAGGGTACAAAGTGGTTCGCCCCCTCTCGACATGGGGCTGGGGGCTGGCGCCCCCACGATTGCTGGTCGGGCCCCGCGAGGGGCCGGGGCTGGCGCAGGCTCACCGCCTAAAGAGGAACCTAGGATTGACGCCCACCATTAGCCATCCATGACCAGAGGAGGAGCCATGGGTAGGCTGGCTGTGCTCCAGGCAAGGTCGTGAAGGAAAGGTGGCAAAGGCGCAGGCTCAGGGCACTTTGCTGGCAGGCTTGCTCCTCCGACCGGCCCCGCGTAAGAGGCAGCGTGCAGGCTTGGAACGCTTAAGGCCAGCGATGAAGACAAGGCCTGAAGAGGCTGTTCCTCGGGAGGTCCCGAAAGCTCGGCAAGAGGGGCCCTGAAGAGCCGTGGTCAGGAGAGGAAGCAGCAATCAAGGAATTACAAAGTTAAGGTACTTACTCGTCCATGGCAAAGTACTTCCTATTCTTTAGCGGTCGGATGGTGCGACCACTGCAGCTCGAGGACTCCTTCCTCTTATGGAGTTCGGCGAAGTCCACATGGAACCGGCCTAAGCGCTGTACATGGGGGCCAGCACGATGCATGATGGGAGAGACACCCAGGCGGCCCACCTTAGGAGCCACAAGATGCATCTCCCCAATAATCGCCTCAGGGCGATTGTCATGAGTCCCGGAGGATGACGCCTCGGGAACCCCAAGCAGCGCCGGCACCCCGACACCTGTACCTCCGGCCTCGAGTGATGCTTGCCTCCCCACACCCACTCTCGGGGCAAGCTTGGTGCCGGTGGCAAGGAGAGGAGCCACGGTGATGGGATTCTCATGAGGCCCCGAAAGGCCGACCGGACGCAGCCCCCATTCATCGAAGGCAGGCATCTACCTCGCGAACTCGGCCTTGTTCGAGCATAGATACAAGAGGCTGCCCCCTTGCAACAAGTCGCCCAGCGAGGGGTTGCCGGTCAGGACTTCAAGCACCGTCCTCAGTGCTTCGGGGCCCCGACTCCTGAAGCCTCATATGATCCTGGTCATCGGTCAGGGCCCACATCAGCCGAGAATGGTGCTGGAGAGGAGCAATGCGACACCGGAGGAACTCCTTCACCACCTGAGGCGCAGTCACGCCAAGGTCCCTCAGCTTCTTCAACCGGAACCATACGAAGGAGAGACGAGGGCTCTCGAGCTTCTCGTGGCCCCAGCCGGAGTTGGGGACGGCGGGCAACAACGGATGCGAGAGCAGAGGGCTACGCACCTTAACATCCATGTACACCCAGCATGTCCGGAACCCGCTCACGGATGGTAGAAGAGCAAAATCAATCCCTGAAGCGGCAATCTCCGCCACAGCCTGGAAGCTCACGCACCCCAAGCATTGCGAGGGGTCGGTCAGATGCAGTGAAAAGAAATGGCACCAGAGGGCGACTGAAGGAGCAATGCCCATCATGGCCTCACAGACAAAGGCGAAAACGGTGAGAAGGGCGACGGATTGGGGATCAAGATGCAGCATGTGGATCTGGTAATGGGAAAGCACTGCATTGAAGAAGGCAGAGAAAGGGGGAACCAGGCCAGCCCACAAGGCATCAACAAAGAACTGAACCTCGGTAACTGACCTAACAATGGAGGCATGGGACGTAGGCCAAGCCACCGTCTTCCCCCACTCGTTGAAGATAGAGGCAAGCGCGGGACAGACCTTCTCCATGGACTCCAAGTTGAGCACCAGCAACCGGCCAATGGTGGGTTCGGTTGTCAGAGATGGGTCAGCAAAGAGCAGAGGCTTCTTCCCCATCTTCGTACTAGTCGGCACCATAGCAACGGAAGGGGGAGAACGCAAGTCAGATTGGGAGCAGGGGAAGAGCTGAGGAAGAAGGAAGGATGGGGAGCACGCTGCTTGCGAGGAGGAAATAACTATATAAGGCGTCGGGGCCTCCTAGCGAGGCGGATATTGAGACAACATGGGGAAGCGGAGACGCCCACGTCCAATCAGTCGCCACGCGTCAACCAAGGCCACATGCCTTGAGGGCCCGCGGCGCTTCACACTTACCCCTTGGCTTCGCCGCGAACCAAGTCCGAGCGCGCCTTGGTCCCGGGGGCTACTGTCGGCATTCTAGATATGGGGGTATCTAGACTTGCCTGCCTGCGGCCCCCCTGCGTGGCTCCACGGGCGGCCCAGTGCGGCCCGTCTTCATCAACCAAGCACTCAAGACCCTCGCGAGGGGCCAAGCCTCGCGGGGCAGACGACGCACGACCTTCTCAGGAGCGGCCTCACCAGGCAGGCTCGCGAGGGAGGTGGAGAGATCAGGGCACCGGGCACCTCGCGAGGTTCCCATGACGCAAGTCATGACGACCAAGGCCAGCCGGGCGCCAGCGTGCATAGTGTACTCGTTTCCCCGTGGTGCTAAGGGGGCAAGCGCAGGCACAGAGTACCGAGGCATCAGGCAAAGGTTTCCATATCGGTGCAACAAGACCAGGACTAGCAGGACGACAAGACGGAGGTCACGGTGGAGCCCAAGACGGCATCATCACCAGAGCCTTTGGCAGGCGAAGACCACCTTTAGTCAGAATGGCATGTACTGGTTGTCCCCTTTCAAATCCCACCATTGTGGAATCCCTTCCCGCTCAATATTTGGGAAGAGGACCAGGGCCTCTATAAATAGGACTAGCCACCACCATAGATAGAGAGAGATCCATTCTGACCAGAACCACCCACAGAGCACAAGAACACCTCGCCTCAGGAGGCTGTTCTTCCCCTTGTACTGTTCATCATCAGCCCAAGAGGCAATCTATCACACCACAAACTGGAGTAGGGTATTACACCACAATGGTGGCCTGAACCAGTATAAACCTCGTGTCTCTTGTGCTATGATTTCATTTAGCTAAGCCTAGGGATCACGACGAGGCAGAGAGAGCGAGATTCGATAGGGGGAAATCTTCGTGCGCACCCCAGTGTTCGAACCTTAAGGTTTTTGCCATAACCCGATATCCGACAGTGTCAAACCGGTAACGGTGGAGATCATGACGTTGCTTCAGTGATGGAGATCATGAGCATAAGATGATGTTGGCCATATCATGTCACATATTTTGATTGCTTGTGATGTTTATCTTTTATGCATCTTATTTTGCTTAGTACAACGGTAGCATTATAAGATGATCCCTTACTAAATTTCAAGGTATAGGTGTTCTCCCTGAGTATGCACCGTTGCGAAAGTTCTTCGTGCTGAGACACCATGTGATGGTCGAGTGTCATAGGATCTACGTTCAAATACAACGGGTGCAAGCCAGATTTGCACATGCGGAATACTCGGGTTAAACTTGACGAGCCTAGCATATACAAGTATGGCCTTCGAACACTGGAGACCGAAAGGTCGAACGTGAATCATATAGTGGATATTATCAACATAGAGATGTTCTCCATTGATGACTACTCCATCTCACGTGATGATCGGACATGGTTTAGTTGATTTGGATTACGTATCATTTAGATGACTTGAGGGATGTCTTTCTAAGTGGGAGTTCTTAAGTAGTATGATTAATTGAACTTTAATTTATCATGAACTTAGTCCTGATAGTATTTGCAAATCATGGTGTGGATCAATAGCTCGCGTTGTAGCTCCCCTATGTTTTTAATATGTTCCTAGAGAAAACTAAGTTGAAAGATGATAGTAGCAATGATGCGGACTGGGTCCATGATCTGAGGTTTATCCTCATTGCTACACAGAAGAATTATGTCCTTGATGCACCGCTAGGTGACAGACCTATTGCAGGAGCAGATGTAGACGTTATGAACTTTTGGCTAGCTCAATGTGATGACTACTTAATAGTTTAGTGCACCATGCTTTACGGCTTGGAACCAAGAGTTCAAAAATGTTTTGAATGCCATGGAGCATATGAGATGTTCCAAGAGCTGAAATTGGTATTTCAGACTCATGCCCGTGTCAAGAGATATGAGACCTGTGACAAGTACTTCGCCTAAAAGATGGAGGAGACTAGCTCAGCTAGTGAGCATGTGCTCAAAATGTCTGGGTACTACAATCGCTTGAATCAAGTGGGAGTTAATCTTCCAGATATGATAGTGACTGACAGAGTTCTCTAGTCACCATCACCAAGTTACTGGAACTTCATGATGAACTATAATATGCAACAGATGACGAAAGCAATTCCCGAGCTCTTCGTGATGCTGGAATCGACGAAGGTAGAAATCAAGAAAAAGCATCAAGTGTTGATGATTAAACAAGACCACTAGTTTAAAGAAAAGGGCAAAGGGAAAGAAAGGGAACTTCAAGAAGAATGGCAAGCAAGTTGTCACTCCCGTGAAGAAGCACAAAGTTGGACCTAAGCCTGGAATTGAGTGCTTCTACTGCAAAGGAAATGGTCACTGGAAGCGGAACTAGCCCAAATATTTGGCGGATCAGAAGGATCGCAAAGTGAACAAAGGTATATTTGATATACAAGTTATTGATGTGTACCGTACTACTGCTTGGAGTAGCTCTTGGGTATTTGATACCTGTTCGGTTGCTAAGATTAGTAACTTGAAACAAGAGTTGCAGAATAAATAGAGACTAGTTGATGGTGAAGTGATGATGTGTGTTGGAAGTGGTTCCAAGATTGATATGATCATCATCGCACACTCCTTATACTTTCGGGGTTAGTGTTGAACCTAAATAAATGTTATTTGGTGTTTGTGTTAAGCATGAATATGATTAGATCATGTTTATTGCAATATGGTTGTTCATTTAAGATAGAGAATAATTGTTATTCTGTTTACATGAATAAAACCTTCTATGGTCATACACCCAATGTTAGTGGTTTATTGAATCTCGATCATAGTGATACACATATTCATAATATTGATGCCAAAAGATGCAAAGTTGATAATAATAGTGCAACATATTTGTGGCTCTGCCGTTTGGGTCATATCGGTGTAAAGCGCATGAAGAAACTCCATGCAGATGGACTTTTGGAATCGCTTGATTATGAATCATTTGATAATTGCAAACCGTGCCTTATGGGCAAGATGACTAACACTCCGTTCTCTGGAACAATGGAATGAACCAAAGACTTATTGGAAATAATACATATCGATGTATGCAGTCCGATGAGTGTTGAGGCTCATGGCGGGTATCGTTATTTTCTGATCTTCGCAGATGATTTGAGCAGATATGAGTATATCTACTTAATGAAACACAAGTTTGAAACATTTGAAAAGTTCAAAGAATTTTAGAGTGAAGTGAAGAATCATTGTAACAAGAAAATAAAGTTTCTACGATCTGATTGTGGAGGTGAATATTTGACTTATGAGTTTGGCCTTCATTAAAACAATGTGGAATAGTTTCACAACTCACGCCACCTGGAAGACCACAGTGTAATGGTGTGTCCGAACATCATAACCGCACTTTATTAGATATGGTGCGATCTATGGTGTCTCTTACCGATTTAGCACTATCGTTTTGGGGATATGCATTAAAGACAACTGCATTCACGTTAAACCGGGCATCGTCAAAGTCCGTTGAGATGACATCGTATGAACTATGGTTTGGCAACAAACCTAAGTTGTCGTTTCTGAAAGTTGGGGAATGCGATGCTTATGTCAAAAGGCTTCAGCCTGATAAGCTCGAACCCAGATCGGAGAAGTGCATCTTCATAGGATACCCTGAGGAAACAATTAGGTACACCTTCTACCACAAGTACGAAAGGCAAGATTTTTGTTGCTAAGAACGGAACCTTTCTAGAGAAGGAGTTTCTCTCGAAAGAATTGAGTGGGAGGAAAGTAGAACTTGATGAGGTAATTGTACCTACTCTCAATTTGGAAGGTAGTTCATTTGAGAAATCTGTTCCCGTGATGCCTACACCTACTGGATAGGAAGCTAATGATAAAGATCATGAAACTTCAGATCAAGTTGCTACAGAACCTCGTAGGTCAAACAGAGCATGATTTGCACCAGAGTGGTACGATAATCCTGTTCTGGAGGTCATGTTACTTGACCATGACGAACCTACAAACTATGAAGAAGCTATGATGAGCCTAGATTCTGATAAATGGCTTGAGCCATGAAATCTGAGATAGGATCCATGTATGAGAACAAAGTGTAGACTTTGGTGGACTTGCCCGATGATCGGCAAGCCATTGAGAATAAATGGATCTTTAAGAGGAAGATGGACGCTGATGGTAGTGTTACTATCTACAAAGCGTGACTAGTCGCAAAAAGGTTTTCGACAAGTTCAAGGTGTTGACTACAAGGAGATTTTCTCAATTGTAGCGATGCTTAATTAAGTCCATCCGAATCATGTTGCAATTGCCATATTTTATAAAATCTGGCAAATGGATGTCAAAACTGCATTCCTTAATGGATTTATTAAAGAAGTGTTGTATATGATGCAACCTGAAGGTTTTGTCAATCCTAAAGGTGCTAACAAAGTGTGCGAGCTCCAGCGATCCATCTGTGGGCTGGTGTAAGCATCTCGGAGTTGGAATATACGCTTTGATGAGTTGATCAAAGCATATAGTTTTATACAGCTTTCGGAGAAGCCTATATTTAGAAGAAAGTGAGTGGGAGCACTAGAACATTTTCGATAAGTATATGTGAATGACATATTGTTGATCGGAAATGATGTAGAATTTTCTGGAAAGCATAAAGAAGTGTTTGAAAGGAGCTTTTCAAAGAAAAACCTCGGTGTAGCTGCTTACATATTGGGCATCAAGATCTATAGAGATAGATCAAAACACTTGATAAGATTTTTCAATAAGTACATACCTTGACAAGATTTTGAAAGAGTTCAAAATGGATCAGTCAAAGAAGGAGTTCTTGCCTGTATTACAAGGTGTAAAGTTGAGTAAGACTCAAAACCCGACCACAGTAGAAAATAGAAAGAGAATGAAAGTCATTCCCTATGCCTCAGCCATAGGTTCTATAAAGTATGCTATGCTGTGTACCAGACCTATTGTGTACCTTATCATGAGTTTGGTAAGGGGGTATGATAGTGATCTAGGAGTGGATCACTGGACAGCGGCCAAAGTTATCATTAGTCACCTAAGAGGACTAAGGAAATATTTCTCGGTTATGGAGGTAATAAAGAGTTCGTCGTAAAGAGTTACATCGATGCAAGCTTTTACACCTATCCAGATGACTCTGAGTCTCAACCTGGATATGTATTGAAAGTGGGAGCAATTAGCTAGAGTAGCTCCATGCGTAGTATTGTAGACATAGAATATTTGCAAAATACATACGGATCTGAATATGGCAGACCCGTTGACTAAACTTCTCTCACAAGCAAAACATGATCACACCTTAGTACTCTTTGGGTGTTAATCACATAGCGATGTGAACTAGATTATTGACTCTAGTAAACCCTTTGGGTGTTGGTCACATGGCGATATGAACTATGGGTGTTAATCACATAAAGATGTGAAAATCACATGGCAATGTGAACTAGATTATTGACTCTAGTGCAAGTGGGAGACTAAAGGAAATATGCCATAGAGGCAATAATAACAGTTATTATTTTATATTTCCTTATTTCATGGTTTATTATTCATGCTAGAATTGTTTTAACCGGAAACTTGATACATGTGTGAATACATAGACAAAACACCGTGTCCCTAGTATGCCTCTACTTGACTAGCTCGTTGATCAAAGATGTTTAAATTTCCTAGCCATGGACATGTGTTGTCGTTTGATGAACGGGATCACATCATTAGGAGAAGGATGTGATGGACAAGACCCATCCGTTAGCTTAGCATAATGATCGTTCAATTTTATTGCTATTGCTTTCTTTGTGTCAAATATATATTCCTCCGACTATGATATTATGCAACTCTCGGACACCGGAGGAATGCCTTGTGTGCTATCAAACATCACAACGTAACTGGGTGATCATAAAGATGCTCTATAGTTATCTCCGAAGGTGTTTGTTGGGTTGGCATAGATTGAGATTAGGATTTGTCGCTCCGAGTATCGGAGAGGTATCTCTGGGCCCTCTTGGTAATGCACATCATATGAAGCGTTGCAAGCAATGTGACTAATGAGTTAGTTACAGGATGGTGCATTACGGAACGAGTAAAGAGACTTGCCGATAATGAGATTGAACTAGGTATAGAGATACCGACGACCGAATCTCGGGCAAGTAACATACCGATGACAAAGGGAATAACTATGTTGACATTGAGGTTCGACCGATAAAGATCTTCATAGAATATGTGGGAACCAATATGAGCATACAGGTTTTGCTATTGGTTATTGACCGGAGAGGTGTCTCGGTCATGTCTACATAGTTCTCGAACCCGTAGGGTCCGCATGCTTAACGTTGGATGATGGTAGGTATTATATGAGTTATGTGTTTTGGTGTCCGAAGGTTGTTCGGAGTCCCGGATGAGATCACGGACATGACGAGGAGTCTCGAAATGGCAAGAGGTAAAGATTGATATATTGGAAGGTTATATTCGGACACCGGAATGGTTTCAGAAAGGTTCGGATATTTTTTCGGAGTACCGGGAGGTTACCGAAACCCCCCGGGGAAGTAATGGGCCAACATGGGCCATAGGGGAGAGGGGAGACAGCCCACAAGGGGTGGCAATGCCCCCTCCCATAGGGAGTCCGAATTGGACTAGGGGAGGGGGTGTGCCCCCCTTTCCTACTCCGGTTCCCTCTCCCTTCCCCTTTTACCCTCCGGAAAGAAGGAAAAAAGGAGGGGCGAATCCTACTAGGAGTGGAGTCCTAGTAGGACTCCCCCCCCATGGAGCGTGCCCCTGGTGGCCGGCCTCCTCCTCCCTCCTTTATATACGGGGGTAGGGGCACCCCAAAGGCACAACAGTTATTATCTTAGCCGTGTGCGGTGCCCCCCTCCACCGTTTACTCCTCCGATAGTATCATCGTAGTGCTTAGGCGAAGCCCTGCGTGGATCACATCAGCAACACCGTCATCATGCTGTAGTGCTGATGGAACTCATCGACTCCCTCGACACTCTGCTGGATCAAGATATCGAGGGACGTCATCGAGTTGAACGTGTGCAGAACTCAGAGGTGACGTACGTTCGGTACTTGATCGGTTGATTCGGGAAGATGTTCAACTACATCAACCACGTTAAGTTAACGCTTCTGCTTTTGGTCTACGAGTGTACGTGGACACACTCTCCCCCTCTCGTTGCTATGCATCTCCAAGATAGATCTTACATGAGCATAGGAATTTTTTTAAAATTGCATGCTACGTTTCCCAACAAAGGGCACAGGAGGGACAGTTTCCTCTTTGGTGCTAAGAAGGCAAGGACGTACGCGGGTTCCGAAGGAATCCCCCAAAGGTTTCCTTCCCAGTGCAACAAGACCAAGACCACGAGCTCTGTAGGACGGATGTCATCACCGAGCCCACCTCTGCGTCAGGCCCCGAAGCTTTGCAGGCGAAGACCACCTTTCATCAGCATAAGATGTACTTCCTGTCCCCTTTCAAAATTGGCCATTGTGGGATCCCTTCCCGTGCGATGAGGGAAGAGGACCAAGGCCACTATAAATAGGGACTAGCCTCCACCGTAGAATGGGATCGATCCATTCTCTCCTGAGAGCCCTCATGAGGTTGCTCAACCACTGTACTAGTTCATCCCCATACATCCTCCTCGTGAGGCCAATCCATCAAAACAAGGAGTAGGGTCTTACACCGCAAGGTGGCCCGAACTTGGGCAAATCTCTGTGTTCATCTTCTTGCCCGCTCGCACACATTTGAGGAGGCTTGTCCACGGGGTGGCGAGCTTGAGGCTAGAGCTGGTTGAGATCTTCACACATGCCTCAGAGTTCGAACCTTCTTGGGTCTGCGGACCCCCGATTCCGAGAGTGTTAGTGTTGTTGCTATTAAGGGTAAAACGACGGGGTTTATTCATATTGACTGGGTTTACTTTGTCTACATCATGTCAACTTGCTTAAGGCGTTACTCTGTTTGTCATGAACTTAGTACCATAGATGCAAGCTAGATAGTGATCGATTGGTGGAGTAATAGTAGCAGATGCAGGCAGGAGTCGGTCTACTTGTCACAGACGTGATGCCTATATACATGATCATTGCCATGAATACGTCATAACTATGCACTTTTCTATCAATTGCCTAACAGTAATTTGTTTACCCATCGTTTGTTATGTGTTCGAGAGAGAAGCCTCTATGGCCCCCGGGTCTACTTTTATCATATTACTAAAACCCAAAATACCACGCTGCAATTTATTTACTTTTATTTTGTTTTGCAATTTATCTCTCTACCTACCTATACAAGATTTGATCCTTGCAAGTAACGAGTTCAAGGGGATTGACAACCTTCTTGCCCATGTTAGGTGCAAGTATTTGCTTTTATGTGTGTAGGTGTTGTCGAAGGGATTTTACTTGGTTGTCCTTTTGATAACCTTGGTTCTCACTAAAGGAAATACTTATCTCTACTATACTGCTTCACCCTCCTCTTCGGGGAAATCCCAAAGTAGTTTACAAGTAGTAGTTCACGACTCTCTTCGAGGAGATCCGGCCTGTGGTGATCGATCTGGCGGAGTGGAGGTCGACGCTAGAGAAGTCGATCATGGGTCTGGAGCAGGAGCTTAGCGGCGTGTGATGGGAGCTGGATCTCATCGCGAGGAACCATGTTCTCATGTTAAGGCCGATGAATCTTCCTCCTTTGCTACCATGGCCTAGAGGTGCGTCGCTCTACATCGCCGACTGCAACAACCAATGGGACAGATGCCCACTTTGTTGAAACACCACATCGAGGGCTATAACATGTAGTCACCACCTTTGCTTCGCCTCATGTCATGGGTACGTTTCGTACGTCAGATCCCCGCTCTTCTACTGTCCATCGGTCTCCTGATCGTCGTTCTCGCCTCTGGGTGATCGCCTTTGCGTGAACCGTCCCGCTTCCGTAGCCCACATATGTTACCTTCTGGCAGTCCCCGTCCACGTCATGCACCCTTGTTCTCTCGCCCAAAGATGGATTTCTCTCAATTTTAGGGTGAACATCCACACAGTTTGTCAGATCTAAATCTGGCAGATCCCTTGGTAGGGTATCCTAGCTAGGCGACTTGGCACGATGGTAACAGGGACAAGGATTCTTACCTAGGTTTGGGTGCTCATGTATGACAGAATACCCTACGTCTTGCTTTTTGTTTATTGCGCTGGGGCATATACAGGATACAAAGTACCAAGGGATTGTAGTGTGTCTATCTACGAGCTCGGACCCCGGCTTATATAGCATACTGGGGGTTCCTAGGTTACAGATCCTAATCGTCTACGTAAGTGGAGGTAGATTCCTCCACATCGCTGCCTACTTGTATTGTACGTCAAGTCTTCTGGAGGTAGATTACTCTTGTGCTTCACTTATATCCTATGACTAAATTGTTGAATAAATTGAATATCATGAAGTTAAAATTATATCATGCCTAGTGGTAGCTTCACATTGGGTTTAGAAAGGGAAATCTTTTGAGGCTTGACAATCACAATATTGGTAATACAAGCAATTCATGAATAAATAGTATAAGGAAGAGAACATTCACATGCAAATACACTATCTTGGAAATCTTTTGTGATTGTGAGCCCCCATCAAAATATTATATGTCAAAATTGTTGACGTTGGACAAGGAAGACAACGTAACGATTTATGTTTTTTCATATTCACATAGGAGTTATATTGTCATAGATCCTTCAACATGCGGTGCTTGCCCCCTATCTTTGCTAGCCAAAAATTCCGCACCAAGTAGAGATACTACTTGTGCATCCAAAAACCATTAAATCCAAATCTTGTTTTGAGAGTCCACCATACCAACCTATGGATTGAGCAAGATCCTTCAAGTAAGTTGTCATCGGTGCAATAAGGCAATAAAAATTGCTTCTAAAAGTGTTAGGTCATTTAGTGTAAGTGAAAATTGAGTGTTGTACGAACTTGTGATGGTGAAGAATAAAAGCGACAGACTGCATAATAAAGGTTGCTACCACAAGGGGAAATATAACATGACGTTCTTTTGCACTAAGGGGTGGAGCATACAAACAAATAAGCGCATGGAAACCTCTGCTGCCCTCTGCGAAGGGCCTATCTTTTACTTTATGTATTTACTTTTATGCAAAGAGTCAAAGTCTTTCTCTCTATTCCTTTTTATTTTTATCTTTTGGCAAGCATCATGTGGTGAGGAAAGACCTAGGCACATATATACAGTTGGATATGGGTAGCATGAGTTATTATTGTTGACATCACCCAAAGGTGAATACGTTGGGAGGCGAAATTATAAGCCCCTATCTTTCTGTGTCCGGCTAAATTGTTTTGCTCATGTGTATGTGGTGAGTGTTAACAATCATAGAAGACTATATGATGGTTGAGTATGTGGAGCTCTTACTTAGACTCTGTTGAATAAGTTGAATTCCAATTTCTTTGTGACTAAGAACATAGGTTGTCGAGTTTCAAGAGAATTCATTGTTTGAACCTTAACATGTGAATTGGTTACTACTTGGTCGTGAGAAGTTTTATAAGAAAGAATTGTTGTTATGATGCTAGGAAAAGTGATTGTAATTGTCACTGATCAAACTTATGCACTTTGCTAGCATTCACACTTCATAAATTATTTCTTTTATCATTTACCTACTCGAGGACAAGTATGAATTAAGCTTGGGGATGCTGATACGTCTACAACGTATCTATAATTTATGATTTATGTATTCATGCTAATATATTATCATTCTTGGATGTTTTACAATCATTTTATAGCAACTTTATATCAATTTTTTGGGACTAACCTATTAACCCAGTGCCTAGTGCCGGTTGCTGTTTTTGCTTGTGTTTTACTTCACAGGAAATCAATATCAAACGGAGTCCAAACACCGTGTAACTTTTTGGAGATTTTTTTGGGGGCGCGCCAGGAGGCCCAGGCGTGCCCTGGTGGGTGCTGCCCACCTCGGGCGCCCCTTGAACCGCCTCTTCGCCCTATAAATTCCCAAATATTCCAAAACCCTTCGGGGTAGCCCTAGATCAGAAGTTCCGCCGCTGCAAGGCCTATGTGTCCACGAGATCCAATCTAGACCCCGTACCGGCACCCTACCGGAGGGAGGAATCATCTCCGGTGTCCATCTTCATCATCTCGGCGGCCACCATGATGAGAAGGGAGTATCCACCCTCAGGGCTGAGGGTTTGTACCAGTAGCTATGTGTTTAATCTCTCTCTCTCGTGTTCTTGAGATGTCATGATCTTGATGTATTGCAGGCTTTGTTAATATAGTCGGATCATATGGTGTTTTCCCCTCTCTATTTTGTTGTGATGAATTAAGTTTTTCCCTTTGAGATTTCGTTGTTATCGTATTGAATACTTTTATGGATTTGAGAACACTTGATATATGTCTTGCAATTGAATACTCATGGTGACAATGCGGTATCGTATTGATTCACTTGATATATGTTTTGGCACTCAACTCACGGATTCCTGAGGTGACATTGGGGTAATCTATGCATAGGGGTTGATGCATGTTCTTGTCTTTGCTTCTCCGGTAGAAATCTTGGGGCACTCTTTGAAGTTCTTTGTGTTGGATTGAGTATTATGAATTTGAATTTGCTTTGGTGTTATTTTAGTACGTACTCTAGGATAGATCGAACGGAAAGAATAGCTTTGTGTTATTTTAGTACGAACTCTTGAATAGATCGAATGGAAAGAATAGCTTTGAGGTGGTTTCGTACCCTACAAATAATTTATTCTTATGTTCTCTGCTAGGAACTTTGGAGTGATTCTTCATCGCACTTTGAGGGATGGTTATATGATCCAATTATATTAGCATTGTTGAGAGATTGCACTAGTGAAAGTATGCACCCTAGGCCTTATTTTCCATCATTGCAATACCGTTTGTGCTCCGTTTACTATTTACTACCTTGCTGTTTTTTATGGTTCGCACTACAAAAACTCATATCTTCTATCCATACTACACTTCTATCACCATCTCTTCGCCGAACTAGTGCACCAATACAATCTGCCATTGTATTGGGTGTGTTGGGGACACAAGAGATTTCTTGTATTTGATTGCAGGGTTGCTTGAGAGAGACTATCTTCATCCTACGCCTCCCATGGATTGATAAACCTTAGGTCATCCACTTGAGGGAAAATTGCTACTGTCCTACAAAACTCTGGGCTTGGAGGCCCAACACGTGTCTACAAGAATAAAGTTGCGTAGTAGACATCAAGCTTTTTTCTGGCGCCGTTGCCGAGGAGGTGAGTGCTTGAAGGTATATCTTCAGATCTTAAAATCAAACCATGTAGTTTCTTGTTTTATCTCTAGTTTGGTTTATAAAAGAAAACTACATAAAAATGGAATTGAGGTTGCATCATATTATTGATCATCTTTATAATGTCTTTCTTGAAAATGATGGTTCGGAAAATTATGCTCAATTTATAGAAGAAGAATTCAATAGAATGTTTGGCATAAACGATGAGCATGAGTGCAATGTCGTCAGTATGAATTCTTTGAATACCCATGATGCTAGTGATATGCAAAGCCATAAGCTTGGGGATGCTATGTTTGATGAAGATGATATTTATAGTCCCCCAAGATTTGATGTGCAAAATTGTTATAATGATTGCATGCCTCCTATTTATGATGATTACAATATTAAAGTGGATTTGGAGAGATCATGACTTAATTTTGTGATGAATCCACCGTTTTGGATGAGGTTTCAATTGACTATGATAACAAAGTTCCTAGCTATGATGATTATGGTGATGACATGTATGCTATAAAGAATAATGATAACCATGAAACTTGTCATCATGATTTTAATTTTCACTCTCATGATAGTTATTTTGTTGAGTTTACTCCCACTACTATTGATGAGAAGAAATTTACTTATGTGGAGAGTAATAAGTTTTCTATGCTTTTATGTCATGAAAGAAATGCTTTATGTGATGGTTATATTGTTGAATTTCTTCATGATGCTACTGAAAATTACCATGAGAGAGGAACATATGCATTTACATATTGCAATAATATTAAGTTTCCTCTCTATGTGTTGAAAGTTTTGAAGTTGCACTTGTTTTGCCTTCCTATGCTAGTTGATTATTGCTCCCATAAGTTGTTTGCTCACAAAATCCCTATGCATAGTAAGTGGGTTAGTCTTAAATTTGCTATCATATGCTTCATGATGCTCTCTTTGTGTTTCAATTCTTTACTTTTATGTGAGCATCATGGAAATCATCATGGCTAGCTTAAAAGGCATTAAAGAAAACTGCTTGTTGGGAGACAACCCAACATTTACCCCTACTGTTTTTGTGTGTTCACATGATTAGTATACTATGGTAATCATGTTTTATTGCTTTTGTTTCAATAAAGTGCCAAGTAAAGCCTTTTGGATCATGTTGGGTGATAGTTAATTTGATCTTGCTGAAAAACAGAAACTTTTGCGCTCACGGAAACAACTCTCACTTTTAGCAGAAGAGTGCTTTTGAGTTGATTCTTTCTGCAGAAGATTAATATACAAATTTCTCACGTGTTCATATTTTTTCATAATTTTTTGAGTAGCAGAAGTATTGTTTGAGTACAGATTACTACAGACTGTTCTATTTTTGACAGATTCTGTTTTCAATGCATAATTTGCTTGTTTCCTTGTTTCTATGGCTTATATTGCTCAATATAAATTGTGGAAATGATACGCTACAGTAGGCACCGTGTGGAAATTATTATGAGTCTTGTCTTTGACAGTACCAAAGTGAAATGGTTTGCTCTTTATCATACTAACCTATCTCACAATGCTCCGTTAAGTTTTGTGTGATTGAAGTTTTCATGTTTTGGGTGAGATGTCGATAGGAGGAGAATAAGGAGTGACAAGACCCTAAGCTTGGGGATTCCCAAGGCACCCCAAGGTAATATTTAAGGAAGATCCAAGCAACTAGGCTTGGGGATGCCCCGGAAGGCATCCCCTCTTTCGTCTCCAACATTATCGGTAACTTCACTTGGAGATATGTTTTCATTCATCACATGATATGAGTTTTACTTGGAGTGTCAATTTATTTTGTTAGGATTTTCTTGCTGCTATTTATATTAATGTTTTGCATCTTTCAATAAAAGTGGCAATGATAGCCTTTGTCATGCTTATTTTGCAAGTATACTTGTTGCTGTTTGAAAACAGAAAGTTTACCGTTGTTGCAAAAATTCCCTAAAAAAGTCAGAATATGATAAATTGTTGAAACTTTTTGCAAATAAGCTCTGATAAATTTCCTACAGTGTGGTATTTTTCTCATAATTTTTGGAGTAGGGAAGTATGATGAATCTTGCATTCTTTATAGACTGCACTGTTTTGGCAGATTGCTGTTATGGTTGCATTGTTTGCATATGTTTGCTTGTTTGATGATTCTATTTGAGGATAGGACTATTAAATATGCAGAGCTATTTAGTATGCAGTGTTGAATAATAATTTTAGTGATTTGCTACAGTAGAGTACTAACGTATCTCACGAGTTCTTGTTGAGTTTTGTGTGGATGAAGTTTTCGAGATTTAGGGAAACCGTGATATGAGAGGAATTAAGGAGACACAAAAGCTCAAGCTTGGGGATGCCCAAGGCATCCCAAGCTAATATTCCAAGAAGTCTCAAGCATCTAAGCTTGGGGATGCCCCGATAGGCATCCCACCTTTCTTCTTCAACAATTAACGGTTAGTATCGGTTGATCCTAAGTTTTTGCTTCTTCACATGAGTTGTGCTATGCTTGGAATGTCATTATTTTTGCTTGTTGTTTTAATAAAATACTTAGATCTGGAAGTTTTTAAATAAAATAGAGTCCTCAAATAGTTGCCAGGGAGGCTAGGTAAGCGACATTCACATCCCGTCAACAGAGCTATTTTCTATGGAATTTCTCTAGTGCTTCACTTATATCTTTTTAGCACAGTGTGCTTGAGTATTTTTGAATAAATTCTCTCTTGCTTCACTTAAATTAATGTGAGAGAAAGAAATATTATTCACATGATCTTCAATTATATCTTTTTGGAGCAGTTTGTCATTTACTCTCGTGCTTCACTTATATCCTATGAGTAAATTGTTGAATAAATTGAATGTAATAAAGTTAAAATTACATATTCATATCATGCCTAGTAGTGGCTTCACATTGGGTTTAGAAAGTGGAAGCTTTTGAAGCTTGACAATCACAATATTGGTCATACAAGCGATTCACGAATAATTAGTATAAGGAAGAGAACTTCCACATGCAAATACACTATCTTGGAAATCTTTTGTGATTATGAGCCCTCATCAAAATATTATATGCCAAAATTGTTGACGTTGGACAAAGAAGACAATGTAATGATTTATGTTTGTTCACATTCACATAGAAGTTATATTGTCATAGATCCTTCAACATGTGGTGCTTGCCCCCTATCTTTGCTAGCCAAAAATTCTGCACCAAGTAGAGATACTACTTGTGCATCCAAAAACCATTAAACCCAAATCTTATTTTGAGAGTCCACCATACCTACCTATGGATTGAGCAAGATCCTTCAAATAAGTTGTCATCGGTGCAATAAGGTAATAAAAATTGCTTCTAAAAGTGTTAGATCATTTAGTGTAAGAGAAAATTGAGAGTTGTACGAACTTGTGATGGTGAAGAATAAAAGCGACAGACTGCATAATAGAGGTTGCTATCACAAGGGGCAATATAATGTGACGTTCTTTTGGACTAAGGGGTTGAGCATACAAACAAATAAGTGCATTGCAACCTCTGCTTCCCTCTGCGAAGGGCCTATCTTTTACTTTTCAATATTTACTTTTATGCAAAGAGTCAAAGTCTTTCTCTCTATTCCTTTTTATTTTTATCTTTTGGCAAGCATCATGTGGTGAGGAAAGATCTAGGCACACATATCCAGTTAGATATGGGTAGCATGAGTTATTATTGTTGACATCACCCAAAGGTGAATATGTTGGGAGGCGAAATTATAAGCCCCTATCTTTCTATGTGTCCGGCTGAAACGTTTTGCTCATGTGTATGCGGTGAGTGTTAGCAATCATAGAAGCCTATATGATGGTTGAGTATGTGGAGCTCTTACTTAGACTCTATTGAATAAGTTGAATTGCAATTGCTTGGTGATTGAGAACATAGGTTGTTGAGTTTCAAGAGAATTCATTGTTTGAACCTTAACATTTGAATTGGTTGCTACTTGGTCGTGAGAAGTTTTATAAGAAAGAATTGCTGTTATGATGCTAGGAAAAGTGATTGAAATTGTCATCGATCAAATTTATGCACTTTGCTAGCATTCACACTTCACAAATTATTTCTTTTATCATTTACCTACTCAAGGACGAGTAGGAATTAAGCTTGGGGACGCTGATATGTCTCCAACGTATCTATAGTTTATGAAGTATTCATGCTGATATATTATCATTCTTGGATGTTTTACAATCATTTTATAGCAACTTTATATCATTTTTTGGGACTAACCTATTGACCTTGTGCCCAGTGCCAGTTGCTATTTTTTGCTGGCTTTTTACATCGCATGAAATCAATATCAAATGGAGTCCAAACACCGCGTAACTTTTTGGAGATTTTTTTATGGACCAGAAGACCACCAGTGGGCCAAGGAAGCACCTGGGAGGGGCTGCTCGAGGGGAGCAGCACCCACCATGGCACGCCAAGAGGCCTAGGCGTGCCCTAGTGGGTGCTTCCCACCTCGGGCGCCCCCTGAACCACCTCTTCGCCCTATAAATTCCCAAATATTTCAAAACCCTTTGGGGTAGCCCTAGATCAGAAGTTCCGCCGTCGCAAGGCCTGTGTATCCACGAGATCCAATCTAGACCCTGTTCCGAGACCCTACCGGAGGGGGGAATCATCTCCGGTGGCCATCTTCATCATCCCGGCGGCCACCATGATGAGAAGGGAGTAGTCCATCCTCGGGGCTGAGGGTTTCTACCAGTAGCTATGTGTTTAATCTCTCTCTCTCTCTCTCTCTCGTGTTCTTGAGATGTCACGATCTTGATGTATTGCAGGCATTGTTAATATAGTCGGATCATATGGTGTTTTCCCCTCTCTATTTTGTTGTGATGAATTAAGTTTTTCCCTTTGAGATTTCGTTGTTATCGGATTGAATACTTTTATGGATTTGAGAACACTTGATATATGTCTTGCAATTGGATACTCGTGGTGACAATGGGGTATCATATTGATTCACTTGATATATGTTTTGGCACTCAACTCATGGATTCCCGAGGTGACATTAGGGTAATCTATGCATAGGGGTTGATGCACGTTCTTGTCTTTGCTTCTCCGGTAGAAATCTTTGGGCACTCTTTGAAGTTCTTTGTGTTGGATTGAGTATTATGAATATGAATTTGCTTTGGTGTTATTTTAGTAAATACTCTAGGATAGATCGAATGGAAAGAATAGCTTTGTGTTATTTTAGTACGAACTCTTGAATAGATCAAACGGAAAGAATAGCTTTGAGGTGGTTTCGTACCCTACAAACAATTCATTCTTATGTTCTATGCTAGATAGGAACTTTGGAGTGATTCTTCATCGCACTTTGAGGGATGGTTATATGATCCAATTATATTAGCATTGTTGAGAGATTGCACTAGTGAAAGTATGCACCCTAGGCCTTATTTGCCATCATTGCAATACCATTTGTGCTTCCTTTACTATTTATTACCTTGCCGTTTTTTATTGTTCGCACTATAAAAACTCATATCTACTATCCATACTACACTTCTATCACCATCTCTTTGCCAAACTAGTGCACCTATACAATTTGCCATTGTATTGGGTGTGTTGGGGACACAAGAGATTTCTTGTTTGATTGCAGCATTGCTTGAGAGAGACTATCTTCATCCTACGCCTCCCACGGATTGATAAACCTTAGGTCATCCACTTGAGGGAAAATTGCTATTGTCCTACAAAACTCTACGTTTGGAGGCCCAACACGTGTCTACAAGAATAAAGTTGCATAGTGGACATCACTCTTCCACACCACGCGCCTCCTTTACTTAGCCCAGTCGATGCATGTAGCATACGTGGCTTAGGATAAGGGCGTGGTGGGAAGAGTGAATAGGCGGTTACCCACCCGTGCGTTAAGGTCATTCACAGGCCATTACAAGAGTGGTCCCACCACCATTGGCGTTACACGATGTGTGGGAAAACCGAAAACTAGCTCGGGCTCAAGATGATGAAGAAGCAAAGAAGATCTCAAAGGACGAAGCCGTCTCCGCACTAATTAGGGCCTACCCCGACGATGCCCAGTGGCGCATTCGTGCCAGGCCCGGGGGCTTCTGTCAATGCAACAAACTCTGGACCCGTTGCCCAGACTATGCACAGGCACGAGTGTAGATGAGAGAAAGCAGGAAGCGATGCACCTTCGGTGTCGCTGTGTGTATTACTCGAGGCTATATAGCCTGTGTTACAACAGAGCGCATGAGCGCGAGAGGTTATAGAGGCGCGACGTGCGCATGCGAGGGAGGATCGTGGGGTTAGTGCATGGGGCACGTACAAGCATGCATGGGAGACAAGGAGTTACAGTCAACACCCCGCCGCAGGCTGAGCATCAGGAGGCCGAATGCATAGGCTGGACCTGAACTCCTCGAAGGCCGGCATCGGGAGGCCCTTCGTCATGACGTCGGCGAACTGCTGAGCCGTGGGCACGTGAAGGACGCGAAGCTGCCCCTAGGCCACCTTCTCTCGGACGAAGTGGATGTCCAGCTCTATGTGTTTTATGCACCGATGGTGGACTGGGTTGGATGCCATGTACACGGAGGAGATGTTGTCGTAGTAGGTGACCGTGGGGGCAGGTAGCGGAACACGCAGCTCCCCGAGAAGTTGATGAAGCCAGCAACACTCAGCTACCACATTGGCGATGACGCGGTACTCGGCCTCGGCACTCGAGCGCGAGACGGTGGTCTGGCATTTGGAGGACCAGGACACTAGCACATCACCGAGGTAGACGACGAAGCCCAACGTAGAGCGCCGCGTGTCCAGGCAGCCGGCCCAGTCGGTGTCAGAGTAGGTGACCAGGGTCAGCTCGGGGGAGCGACGGAGATGCAGCCCGTGCGTGGTCGTGCCGCGCAGGTAGCGGAGAATGCGCTTGACCAGCGCGAGGTGATGCGTCCGAGGATCGTGCATATAGAGACACGCCTGTTGCACGGCGTATGCCATGTCCGGGCGGGTCATGGTGACGTACTGAAGGGCACCCACTAGGCTCCGGTACTCGGAGGCGTCCTGGACAGGTGCACCATCGGCAGCGGAGAGCTTCGAGTGGGTGTCGATGGGTGTCGAGGCCGGCTTGCAAGTCATCATGTTAGCGCGATCCAGCAGTTCATCCGCGTATTTGCGCTGGGACAGGAAGAACCTGTCGGCCGTGCGCATCACACTGATCCCGAGGAAGTAGTGAAGGGCACCCAGGTCCTTCATGGAGAACTCGGCGAACATGCGTTGTTGGAGTTGACGGAGGAGCGCTGGCGTGGACGCCGTGAGAACGATGTCGTCGACGTAGAGTAGAAGAAAGGCGTAGCCGGTGTCGCCATGTAGCACGAACAAATACGGGTCTGTCCGGGACGCCGTTAAGCCAAGGACACCGAGGAAGGCCGCGAACCGCGCAAACCAGGCGTGAGGGGCCTGTTTCAGGCCATACAGTGACTTGTCAAGAAGGCAGATGTGGTTGGGGAAGTTCTTGTCGATGAAGCCTGTCGGCTGTTGGCAGTAGACGCGCTCCGCGAGATGCCCATGAAGAAAGGCATTGTTCACGTCCATCTGGTGAACAGGCCAGCCTCGGCTGGCAGCCACGGTGAGCACGGTGCGAATGGTGGCGGCCTTGACGACCGGTGAGAACGTCTCATCGAAGTCGACGCCCGGGCATTGCGAGAACCCCCTGACCACCCATCGCGCTTTATAGCGCTCGAGGCTGCCGTCCTCCTTCAACTTGTGCCGGAACAGCCACTTACCAGTGACTATGTTGGCACCCGGCGGTCGGGACACAAGCGTCCAGGTCCTGTTCACCATCAGCGCCGAGAATTCATCATGCATAGCTGTTAGCCAATTGACATCACGTAGCGCGGCGTGCACGGAGTTGGGGATGGGTGAGATGGTAGGAGTGGTAGAGACAGAGTTGTTTTCAGCGTATTTGGGGTTGGGAAAGAATTTGCCGGTGCGAGCGCGTGTGATCATGGTGTGGGTAGGAGCAAGGGGACGGGCCGGAGGCTCGGACGGATCGGGGGTCGGGGAGGGGCTCGCGGTGGCAGATACGCCTGTGCGAGTGTGGTCTGCGGATCCTGGGTTTTCCATGACAGTGTTTGTGGACATGCAAAGAGGTGTCGGGGGGCTAGGCTCGTCAGCCACTACAGGTATGGGTGGCATCGCCATGGTGTGGGCGGCGGGTGGTGGCTGGGCGGAGCGCGGTTGCCGCGGGATGACAGGGAGGTGGGGTGGGTCCTCGTCGGCTATGGTAGGAGGGTTGCTAAGGGCGGTACTGAACGGGAATTGCGTCTCGTCAAAAGCCACATGGCGAGATATAAGGACGCGATTCGTAGCATGATCAAGGCACATGTAACCCTTGTGGTCGACAGAGTTGTAACACCCACGATGCGGCTATATCTCCCACGTGTCGAAGCACGACTTAGAGGCATAACCGCGTTGTGGTTTTGTCGCAAGAAGGGTCATCTTCACACAATCCCATGTAATGAACAAGAATGGGATAAGGAGTTGGCTTACAATCGCCACTTCACACAATGAACATAAATAAGTCATACATCAATCAGAGTACACACATAGTCCGACTACGGACGAAACCAAAAGAAAAGAAGATAACCCAACTGCTAGATCCCCGATCGTCCCAACTGGGCTCCACTACTGATCAACATGAAACGAAACATAGCAACGACCAAGATCTTCGTTGAGCTCCCATCTGAGCTCGGTTGCATCACCTGCACTGGTATCATCGGCACCTGCAACTGTTGTGATAGTATCTGGTGAGTCAGAGGACTCAGCAATCTCAAAACCCGTGAGATCAAGACTATTTAAGCTTATGGGTAGGAAGTGGTAATGAGGTGGAGTAGCAGCAAGCACTAAGCATATATGGTGGCTAACATACGCAAATAAGAGCGAGAAGAGAGCAAAAGTATCGGTCGCGAACTAGCAATGATCAAGAAGTGATCCTGAACTCCTACTTACGTCAAACATAACCCAAAACCCGTGTTCACTTCTCGGACTCCGCCGAGAAGAGACCATCACGGCTACACACGCGGTTGATGCGTTTTAAAGAGGTCAAGTGTCAAGTTATCTACAACCGGACATTAACAAATTCCCATCTGCCTATAACCGCAGGCACGGCTTTCGAAAGATTATACCCTGCAGGGGTGTCCCATCTTAGCCCATGATAAGCTCCCGCGATCAACGAAGGATATACCTTCTCCCAGGAAGACCCGATCAGACTCGGAATCCCGGTTTACAAGACATTTCGACAATGGTAAAACAAGACCAGCAAAGCCTCCCGCTGTGCCGACAAATCCCGATAGGAGCTGCACATATCTCGTTCTCAGGGCACACCGGATTGTCCAAACTTCCGGTAGGCCAGCCCAGAGTTGCCCCTGGTGGCCACCGGCGGCTGACAGGTTGGACAAACACTCACAACGAGCACTGGCCCGGGGGGTAAAATAAAGATGACCCTTGAGTCTGCAGAACCCAAGGGAAAAAGGCTTAGGTAGGCAAATGGTAAAACCAAGGTTGGGCCTTGCTGGAGGAGTTTTATTCAAAGCGAACTATCAAGGGGGTCCCATAAATCACCCAACCGCGTAAGGAACGCAAAATCCGGGAACATAACACCGGTATGACGGAAACTAGGGCGGCAAGAGTGGAACAAAACACCAGGCATAAGGCCGAGTCTTCCACCCTTTACCAAGTATATAGATGCATTAATAATATAAGAGATATTGTGATATCCCAACATAATCATGTCCGTTATGAAGCAATCTTCAACTTCACCTGCAACTAACAATGCTATAAGAGGGGATGAGCAGAGCGGTAACATAGCCAAGCAATGGTTTGCTAGGAAGGGTGAAAAGGTTAGAGGCTGACATGGCAATATGGGAGGCATGGTAAACAAGTGATAGGTAGCGCATCATAGCGATAGAACGAAGCAACTAGCAAGCAAAGATAGAAGTGATATCGAGGGTAATGGTCATCTTGCCTGAGATCCCGATAGGAAGAAGAACGAGTCCATGAAGAAGACAAACGAACGTAATCGAACGAATCCTCACAACTCCGGAACGAAACCGAAGCTAACGAGAGAAGCAAACCGGAAAGAAGCAAACAACATCGTAAACAACCATCACATAATCATGGCATGATGCACAACCAAATATGATGCATGTTCGGTTTAATGAGGCATGGCATGGCAATATGCAAAAACAACACTACAAGTTAAGTGGAGCTCAATATGCAACGAGTTGCATATTGACGGAACACCACAACAATTATTTAGTTCTCTCTCGTTTAAGCTACCAAACAATATTAAATGTTGTTAAACATGGCAAGAGGTGAAGCATAATTAAACTACCTATCTAGGCAAGTTTAAATGAGGCCGGAAATAACAAACAACAATTCCGGAAATCCCCATATTTCATTTAGTAGTTTAATGCAAACACAATTTTAAGCATTTAAATGTTGTTATCATGATGCGGATGACATATACAAGTTTTATGCAATTTTATGAAAATGTTGACATGAGCATGATACGAGGCATTTGGTCACCATGGCGGAACGAAAAGGGTACCACGGCTGCGAAACAAAAATGGTGCCACGGCAACATATCCGAAAATGATGCCATGGCAACATATCGGTTCCGGTAGCTCACGGAGATACCGGTGCAAAAGGAGGCGTGCGGATGTGCGCAACATGCTAGAGATGGTGGGGTGATCCCGGAATCTGGGTGTCCCACATGACGGTGGCATGCCTTACGGCGAACGTGCAAGGAACAATTCGGACACGGTCCAAACATAGGGTGCATCTCATACAACAAACATTCATACACGGGCGGTCGTCACGGGGTTATACCTTTGAAGCATGCATTTCGGAGCGGTTCGGGTTCGGTACGATGTAGAGGAAGTAGACATTCTCGTGATGTAGTGGAAGTAGTTGTTTGCGGCGATGGTAGAGGTACTCGCGATCTTGGCGACGGTAGTGGTACATCTCGTAGATGTCCGGGGTCGTCGGGTCGTCATGTAGCCGTACATGTTCGTCGTGGTACACGGGTCGTAGTGGTACTTGGGATCTTCTGAACTTGCTGATTTGAAGAAACGAATGGGGTACTTGGCCTTGACGTCCACGGGCACAGGAAGTGAAGATGCACGAAGGCAACAACGGTGTACAGGAGGCAGGGAACGAGAGGGAGAGAGATCGATGGAGAGAGTCGGGGCCTAGGGTTAGAGGGGTTAGATGGGCTGTGGGGATTAGGTGGGCCGAACAGGCCAGTTGGGCTGCAAAGCTTCTTCCTCCTCTTGTTTAACTCTTTAGCAGAAAACAAATTAGAGAGAAGAAAAGAAGAGAGGGTTAGGGAAAGATTTGCGCACGGGGGCAATTTTCCCAGACTCGCAAAAATGCGCTTGTTCCAAGAAAAATGGCATGGACATGATTGCAGGAATTAAATTCAAACTCATTTGAAATTCAAATGGGTTTGAATTAGGACTAGGTTTTTGAAGTGTCCAAAAAATGTTGAGATTTTTGGTGGAGCTCGGGAAAATGGCAAAAGAATTATTGGCAAGGTTAGAGAGCCAAAACTTGAAGAAGAAAAGGCCAAGGGATTTAATATGCAAGTGGGTTCATGGGTGATTCCAAAACAATGGAATATTTAATATAGCTCCCTAATAATATTGAGAGGCTTTAATATGTTATAAAGAGAAATCACCATGTGAATCCCTCAATTTAAATGGATAAAAAAATCCATATAATTTATTTAGTTGAGGTTTTAAAAATTAAATGACATGCTGGCATGATGACATGATGCAATGCAAAAATAAAAGAGCAAACACAAAAGAAACACACGGTGAAACTCGGAATAGCTGGAAGTCTTCTGGAGCGTCGGTCTTGGGGCGTTACAACACTCCACCACTACGAGAGGATCTCGTCCCGAGATCTAGAATGGCACCAGAGAGAAACGGAAGAGGAAGAGAAGAGGTAAAACTAAGTTGCTTCTTCGACAAAAGAGTGAAACCAAAGAACCTTGAGAGGTTGAAAAGTTGAAAGAAAGAACACAACGGAGTTGTACACAATTGAGAGCACTGCGGTAGAAAAATGGAAACAAGGAACACCATTTGAACCTTGGAGGTTGCAAAGCTATGAATGACGAGTACAATGGACAAGAAGGATTTGGAACCACTCTGGTTGAAACGAGATAAACAAGGAACAAGGAGGAACAAATTTGGACAGCACTCCGGTTGAAAGGAGATGCAAGACTTGATAAGATGAAAATAACTTGAAGAGATGACACAACACTCCGGTTAGATGGATAAGCACGAAAAGGACACGATCCTTAATACGAGAAGAGGAGTGAAGAGAGCAACATCACAAAGCCTCAGGAAGAAAGAATAGAAGATAGATCATTGGAATAACAGAATGAATAAGAAAATGCCAACTTCTGCCACAAAAGAACATGGAAAGCACCCTTCCAAGAAGGTTAGAGCGGAGTTGTTAGAAAACCAACAACGAAACGAATAAGCTTGTAGTGGGCTTATGGAAAACATCTCAAAATTATGAGGTGACAACCGGCCACTAACAGAAACAATTGCTTGCTTGGGATCAACGAAGGGATGAAAAACCTCTTTCACCGAGAAGGATATGGAGAAAGCTTGGATCATTGATAAGCACCACAATAACAACATTCCTTAGGGAAGGCTTTAGGTGAAATATGACACAAGATAACTCCAACGAAGAGATTAATGGATTTAAAATACCTCAATCTTGACAACTTGAATCACCAAGGAAAATTGTCAAGAGTGACATAACACCACCTCAAAAGATAAGATCGAAAGAATTGCACTTCGGAATGCAAGACGAAGAATGCTTGAACGCCTCAAAACAAAACATGTGTTGGGCACCATGTTTATTTTAGAGTATAGCTTGGCGGGTCATAACTTTGAGAGAAATCTTGAAAAACAATTGAAGAATGAAAAGAATCCTTGACGAACCCCCATGTAGAGCCTCCATGGAGAGGTCCGGTAATAAAAGGATGATAGAAAGAAAGAGAAGTTGAAAACACAAGGTGAATCCTTGCAATGATTTAGATGGAGCTTCGTGATGATGAGAGTTTGGAACTCCGGGAAAGGAAAAGATGAAACAATTGAAACCGAGAATTTATTCATCATGAACAAACTCCGAAAGAAGGAATTAATCACTTGAATGAAACAAGAACAAGAATTATGTTATGTGTATCCTTCACCAATTTAAATTGATGACAAGCAATGGATTTGGCATACTACTTATTCTTTTGCAAGGATTGCAGAGAGATATAGCGCCAACTTGAAGAAGTCTTCGACGAATCACCGGGAGGATTGGAAAGAACGAATGAAATGATACGGCAACAAAGGAAGAGGAATCTCGAACGAACCACCGTAAGAATTGAAAATTAGAGTAGCGAAGGCACAATTCACCGGGAAGAATTGAAAAAAACTGAAGATACTTAAGAGCATTTAGATACATGAGAACGAAGAGATCACGAACTGATTAGAGGATATTTGAATGATGCACCGGTTCGATTTGGAGAACGATAGCTACACGCCGAGAATGAAGAATTATGACATGATGGCCTTCAGAGGAAAGAAACGGAAACAACTCATGAAATGCTCCGGATGGTAAGAAAAGAATTGTCACAATAAAAAACAATTATGAGGATGGCATAAAGCTAGAACCATGAATCTTCAAGAGAATGGACAAGATTTAAGAGAAATCCTTCTTCGGTCTTCAAATGTTGAGAATGATGATGAGAACCACCATGAATTGTTGAGGCACTTCGGAACAAAGAAGAATAGAAACGATGAACCAACGATGAAAATATTTTGAAAGCGATCTTGGAGAAAGAATATGACTGATGAAAATTCATTCTTACATCAAACTTCAAAATGAATTTGGGAATAGCTCCGGGAAAATTAGAAGAGTCAGGTAAGATCCTGGGAAAAGACCTGTGGGTTAAGGCCCACTCAAAAGAAAACACCGTTGGAAGAGATTACTTGAAAGAGAGATTGCACCGGTTGAATTAAATGACTTGAATGAGATAATAATCTCCAAATAGCTTGAACTGATTAAGAATAGAAACTTGAATCTTCTGAGATAATCTTAAGCACTCCGGAGAAGAAATAGAGGAAGGTGAACAATTAAGAGGTGCACCGACATAAGAAAGCACTTGAAATGAGAAAAAGAATATGATCAACACCGACAACTTGAATTGAAAACCACCGGAGAAGAAAAGAGACGAAGAATAATAAACTTGAAGCTCCATTAGTATCTTCTTGAGAATCACCGGATAAGAACATTGACAAAAAAGAATGGAGAGTCTTCCCATCAATAAAATGGATACCCGATTAAGAAATCTGAGTCCTTGAAGAAAAGGGTGGGGGCGGGTAAACGAAGGCAACTTGGGGCAGATGGAACAAACACTGTTGAGAAAACTTAGAATTGATCTCGTAAATATTGAAATGATCGGATCCACTTGAAGAGAAGCACGCCGGTAGGAAGAGAATTAACATGACGATCTCGATGATCAAAAAGGATAAGTATTCACATAACAATATGAGAACACCATTTAGGGAAGGTATGGATTCAACATTTGACTTCGAAGCAACTCGAATACCACAAATAAAACAAAACAAAGGATTTGGCTTGCAGAATAAGCCGGAACAAACATATGATAGAGATTTCATCCGAAGTTTTCGTGGTGGGGCCCACGGGGGCTCGAGTGTACAGCACCATCATGTACAAGGCAGTGCACATGACATATGAAGTGTCCCCGAACCAGCATAGCCAAGGGTTCTTTAAGACACAACAAGACCACTGTAAAAACGACCGTGGAAAGGCGGACCACTAGACGTCAAACCCCAATCTCATATCATGCATCTGTCAAAAAGATATTATAGGAGCTACTTGAATTCCCACCTATAAAACTCCCGAAACTTTCTGGTTATGCAATCTGGTGTTGGGGATACAGGGGAAGCAATATATATCTCACCCAAACTAACAATACCTACATCCAAGTTGTATCCATCCGTCAACACATAACCAAGAAACCTTCGGAAATCGTGTACCTCAACCTTCGAAAAGCATCCGTTATACAAGATATGGCAATACTCCCGAACTCCCGCCCCAGTACTGGGTGGCGTCGAGGTTATCTCACCAACAACTGCATAAAAGAGATTTTCGATGTCGGCAAAACTCAGGTATTCCAGAACTGCAACGATAAAATTGTGACGACAACACCTCGGAGCTCAACTCCCCGGGTCAATGCCACATAATAGATAGGAGGCACCAAGAACAATGTTCTCGTCACAAAACCATCGAAACGATTCCAAGATACCCGCGTGATCCTAAACAAAAAAATTAAGTGAAATTTGAGGAGAGGAAAGTCAAAACATCTACGTCAGGAGACCTCACCAGAGCGACGAAGGGACTGAGGAGTAAAAAGAATCCTACTCTCCGATATATATAATCCTAAGACTCAAAACATTTTTTTTCTAGACTCAACAACGCCAGCAAACAATCAAGCAGGGGGCTCCTAAGTCGGGGATAGCTCTGATTACCAACTTATAACACCCACGATGCGGCTATATCTCCCACGTGTCGAAGCACGACTTAGAGGCATAATCGCATTGTGGTTTTGTCGCAAGAAGGGTCATCTTCACACAATCCTATGTAATGAACAAGAATGGGATAAGGAGTTGGCTTACAATCGCCACTTCACACAATGAACATAAATAAGTCATACATCAATCAGAGTACACACATAGTCCGACTACGGACGAAACCAAAAGAAAAGAAGATAACCCAACTGCTAGATCCCCGATCGTCCCAACTGGGCTCCACTACTGATCAACATGAAACGAAACATAGCAACGACCAAGATCTTCGTTGAGCTCCCATCTGAGCTCGGTTGCATCACCTGCACTGGTATCATCGGCACCTGCAACTGTTGTGATAGTATCTGGTGAGTCACGAGGACTCAGCAATCTCAAAACCCGCGAGATCAAGACTATTTAAGCTTATGGGTAGGAATTGGTAATGAGGTGGAGTAGCAGCAAGCACTAAGCATATATGGTGGCTAACATACGCAAATAAGAGCGAGAAGAGAGCAAAAGGAACGGTCGCGAACTAGCAATGATCAAGAAGTGATCCTGAACTCCTACTTACGTCAAACATAACCCAAAACCCGTGTTCACTTCCCGGACTCCGCCGAGAAGAGACCATCACGGCTACACACGCGGTTGATGCGTTTTAAAGAGGTCAAGTGTCAAGTTATCTACAACCGGACATTAACAAATTTCCATCTGCCTATAACTGCAGGCACGACTTTCGAAAGATTATACCCTGCAGGGGTGTCCCAACTTAGCCCATGATAAGCTCTCGCGATCAACGAAGGATACAGCTTCTCCCAGGAAGACCCGATCAGACTCGGAATCCCGGTTTACAAGACATTTCGACAATGGTAAAACAAGACCAGCAAAGCCTCCCGCTGTGCCGACAAATCCCGATAGGAGCTGCACATATCTCGTTCTCAGGGCACACCGAATTGTCCAAACTTCCGGTAGGCCAGCCCACAGTTGCCCCTGGTGGCCACCGGCGGCTGACAGGTTGGACCAACACTCACAACGAGCACTGGCCCGGGGGGGTAAAATAAAGATGACCCTTGAGTCTGCAGAACCCAAGGGAAAAAGGCTTAGGTAGGCAAATGTAAAACCAAGGTTGGGCCTTGCTGGAGGAGTTTTATTCAACGCGAACTGTCAAGGGGGTCCCATAAATCACCCAACCACGTAAGGAACGCAAAATCCGGGAACATAACACCGGTATGACGGAAACTAGGGCGGCAAGAGTGGAACAAAACACCAGGCATAAGGCCGAGTCTTCCACCCTTTACCAAGTATATAGATGCATTAATAATATAAGAGATATTGTGATATCCCAACATAATCATGTCCATCATGAAGCAATCTTCAACTTCACCGGCAACTAACAATGCTATAAGAGGTGCTGAGCAAAGCGGTAACATAGCCACGCAATGGTTTGCTAGGAAGGGTGAAAAGGTTAGAGGCTGACATGGCAATATGGGAGGCATGGTAAACAAGTGATAGGTAGCGCATCATAGCGATAGAACGAAGCAACTAGCAATCAAAGATAGAAGTGATATCGAGGGTAATGGTCATCTTGCCTGAGATCCCGATAGGAAGAAGAACGAGTCCATGAAGAAGACAAACGAACGTAGTCGAACCAATCCTCACAACTCCGGAACGAAACCGAAGCTAACGAGAGAAGCAAACCGGAAAGAAGCAAACAACATGGTAAACAACCATCACATAATCATGGCATGATGCACAACCAAATATGATGCATGTCCGGTTTAATGAGGCATGGCATGGCAATATGCAAAAACAACACTACAAGTTAAGTGGAGCTCAATATGCAACGAGTTGCATATTGACGGAACACCACAACAATTATTTAGTTCTCTCTCGTTTAAGCTACCAAACAATATTAAATGTTGTTAAACATGGCAAGAGGTGAAGCATAATTAAACTACCTATCTAGGCAAGTTTAAATGAGGCCGGAAATAACAAACAACAATTCCGGAAATCCCCATATTTCATTTAGTAGTTTACTGCAAACACAATTTTAAGCATTTAAATGTTGTTATCATGATGCGGATGACATATACAAGTTTTATGCAATTTTATGAAAATGTTGACATGAGCATGATACGAGGCATTTGGTCACCATGGTGGAATGAAAAGGGTGCCACGGCTGCGAAACAAAAATGGTGCCACGGCAACATATCCGAAAATGATGCCATGGCAACATATCGGTTCCGGTAGCTCACGGAGATACCGGTGCAAAAGGAGGCGTGCGGATGTGCGCAACATGCTAGAGATGGTGGGGTGATCCCGGAATCTGGGTGTCCCACATGACGGTGGCATGGCTTACGGCGAACGTGCAAGGAACAATTCGGACACGGTCCAAACATAGGGTGCATCTCATACAACAAACATTCATACACGGGCGGTCGTCACGGGGTTATACCTTTGAAGCATGCATTTCGGAGCGGTTCGGGTTCGGTACGATGTAGAGGAAGTAGACATTCTCGTGATGTAGTGGAAGTAGTTGTTTGCGGCGACGGTAGAGGTACTCGCGATCTTGGCGACGGTAGTGGTACATCTCGTAGATGTCCGGGGTCGTCGGGTCGTCATGTAGCCGTACATGTTCGTCGTGGTACACGGGTCGTAGTGGTACTTGGGATCTTCTGAACTTGCTGATTTGAAGAAACGAAGGGGGTACTTGGCCTTGACGTCCACGGGCACAGGAAGTGAAGATGCACGGAGGCAACAACGGTGTATAGGAGGCAGGGAACGAGAGGGAGAGAGCTCGATGGAGAGAGTCGGGCCTAGGGTTAGAGGGGTTAGATGGGCTGTGGGGATTAGGTGGGCCGAACCGGCCAGTTGGGCTGCAAAGCTTCTTCCTCCTCTTCTTTAACTCTTTAGCAGAAAAGAAATTAGAGAGAAGAAAAGAAGAGAGGGTTAGGGAAAGATTTGCGCACGGGGGCAATTTTCCCGGACTCGCAAAAATGCGCTTGTTCCAAGAAAAATGGCATGGACATGATTGCAGGAATTAAATTCAAACTCATTTGAAATTCAAATGGGTTTGAATTAGGAATAGGTTTTTGAAGTGTCCAAAAAATGTTGAGATTTTTGGTGGAGCTCCGGAAAATGGCAAAAGAATTATTGGCAAGGTTAGAGAGCCAAAACTTGAAGAAGAAAAGGCCAGGGGATTTAATATGCAAGTGGGTTCATGGGTGATTCCAAAACAATGGAATATTTAATATAGCTCCCTAATAATATTGAGAGGCTTTAATATGTTATAAAGAGAAATCACCATGTGAATCCCTCGATTTAAATGGATCGAAAAATCCATACAATTTATTTAGTTGAGGTTTTAAAAATTAAATGACATGCTGGCATGATGACATGATGCAATGCAAAAATAAAAGAGCAAACACAAAAGAAATACACGGTGAAACTCGGAATAGCTGGAAGTCTTCTGGAGCGTCGGTCTCGGGGCATTACAAGAGTAGCCGAGGAAGGTACACGGCATGGACCGGGGCGCGAGCTTGTGTGGCATCGTGGACGAGATGTTGGGATAGCAAAGGCATCCAAAGACACGCAAATGAGTGTAGTCCGGGTGAGCACCGTACAGGAGGTAGAACGGGGTATGCCCATGACGAGTGCGGCATGCACGGCGGTTAAGGAGAAATGTGGTAGTGTTGAGGGCCTCCGCCCAGTAGGTGTATGGCATGGACGCGTGAACGAGCAGCAAGTAAACGATGTCGTTCAGTGTGCGGAGGATCCGCTCAGCGCGCCCATTTTGCGGCGACGTGTAAGGGAAGGACATATGTAGGACAATGCCCTCAGTGGAGAAGAATGTGCGTGCCATGGCGTTGTCGAACTCACGTCCATTGTCACACTGGACAGTGAGAACGTTGAGGTTAAACTGACGACGGACGAAGGCGGCAAGCGAGTGGAGGATGGGGTACACATCAGACTTGCGATCGAGGGGGAACGTCCATACAAAGTGGCTATAGTCGTGGAGTAAAACAAGATAATATTTCTTTCCAGAGACACTACATACAGGCGAAGTCCACACATCACAGTGAATTAACTAGAAAGGAAAATACGAAACATGTTCTGAAGATGAAAAGGGCAACCTAACACTTTTCCCTAACTGGCAAGCATGACAGAGCTCAGAAGACGATGGCGGCGGAGGGATGGAGCAGGCACGCAGAGTGTGGGCGAGGGTGTCGTGGCCGGGGTGCCCTAGGCGTTGGTGCCACACCTTGGCTGGGACGACGGTGGCGGAGAGGGCAGTGTGGCATGGCGGCTGCGTGACTGGATACAGATCCTCGTTGGAGTTACACCGGAGGATCACCCGCTTCGTCCTTCGATCCTTAACAGAAAAACCGAGATCGTCAAACTCGGCGTTAAGTGGATTATCACGTGCAAGATTTTTGACAGAGATTAAGTTTTTGATTAGGTGGGGGGAGATTAAGACGTTCTGAAGGTGGATGGGGGCACTGGAGGTGCGAATGGAGGTAGAGCCGGTGTGCGTGACCGCGAACGTGTTGCCATTGCCTACAACAATGCGTGAAGAATTATAGGGCTGAGATGTGGTGAGCAAACCTGATGAGGACGCCATGTGTGTAGTCGCCCCAGTGTCGAGGTACCAGTCCCGGCCGGAGTGGGCGCCCTACTGTTGCTAGAGTCCGAGATTGTTCAACGCGTGGACGAGTGCAGCTTGGTCCCACATGGGCGGCGGGGGCGTAGTCGAAGACGAGGCACCCGTGTTGTATAGTGGGTGAGCAGGGACGACACCCGGGGTCCAGTGCGTCGGGGCGGCGCCGGGCGGGATCGGTGGAGGTGCGCCATAGTGCGCGGCGTGGCCAGCGAACGGAGCAGGAGCGCCCGGACGAGGCCCGAGCACACCAGCGCCAGGTGTGTGGGGGCGCCAGGGCATGGGCCACGCATGGACCATCCCAGTCCAGGGCGTAGTTGCAGGCGCCGGCGGCCCTGCGGGACGCGGCACGGAGGAGCTCCCACCACCACCGCCATCAGCGGCGGCCTTGCCCTTGCCCTTGTTGCGACCGCCGTTGCCACCCGGACGGCGGTTGGTGTTGCCTCCCGTGGACGAGCCCCCGCCGGAGTTGGGGGCGCGCGCAACATGCAGATCCATCTCGTTGGAGCTCTCCGGTGCCAGGCAGCTCTCGCCGAGGAGCAGGAAGGCGCGGCAGCGGAGAAACGAAGGAAACGGAGTCTGCATTGTGAGGATGGGAATAGCATAGCGAAGGCGGGGGTGCAGCCCGCGAAACATGTTCAACACTTGTTCATGATCACCGACGGGCTCACCGAGGTCCGCCAGTCTATCGGCGCAGTCCTTCAGCCGCGCGAAGTACGAGAGGACGGAGCCGGCACCTTGCTCGATGCGACGAAAGTCGGTGGCGAGGAAGACGGCTTGGTGCTCGCGGTTCTCCGGGAAGATGGAGGAGATGGCCGCCCAGAGCTCGGCGGCGGTCGCATCACGCTGGTGGACGAGCCCGAAGATCTCAGGGCTGATGTGGTTGTAGAGCCACGAGATCACATAGGCGTCGTCCTGGAGCCACACGGGGTCGTCGGGGAGCGCCGGAGCAGTGATGTGAGGAAGCACACCGGTCTTGCGGAAGGTGACCTCGAACAGCGTCCGCCACTGAGACAAGTTGGGCGGGTTGAGGTTGAGGACGACCGGCACATGTTGGTTGATGTAGACGGCCGCAAGGTGTGATGGAGCCGGCGCGAGCGCCGTAGAGGGGCCGCCGGAGCCGCGGACAAGCACGTTAGTGCGCGAGGCAGCAGCAAGGGCCGACGGGGTGAGGAGCTCGGTGCGGTTGGGGGTGGCTGCGCCAGTGGCAGCCGCCGCAAAGGCGTTGTGGAGACCACGGCCAGAGGAGGGAGGGGGAGGGGGTGGGGGTGTCGGCGGAGGCGTAGCCATGTCGCCGCGAGGGGAGATCGGCAGCGAAAGCGATCTACAGGCGCTGGACAATGCCGGCGTCTGATACCATATAGATGAGAGAAAGCAGGAAGCGATGCACCTTGGGTGTCGCTGTGTGTATTACTCGAGGCTATATAGCCTATGTTACAACAGAGCGCATGAGCGCGAGAGGTTACAGAGGCGCGACGTGCGCATGCGAGGGAGGATCGTGGGGTTAGTGCATGGGGCACGTACAAGCATGCGTGGGAGACGAGGAGTTACAGTCAACGACGAGGACAAGTTCATAACACCATGATCAACTCAAGCAAGATGGATCGATTCCCTTGAAGGATCCAAGCACAGATCAAGATAGCCAAGACTAGCCAGAGGGGCAAGATACTACTAAGGGGAAAACCTCCCCTGCCGGGCAGGCGAGCCTAGCGGAGACAAGGTTATCCCTGGGA
>NC_041383.1:688729142-688776166 GCF_002162155.2 Triticum dicoccoides | reverse complement strand
CCCAAATCGTCCCGGCAGGCCAACCGGGACTAGCGAAGGCAAGCCACTTCACCGCACCACGACGTACGTCGTCCATCAGTCGATGTCAAGCTCCAAGATGACTAAGTGGCTGCTATATGCCACATGGCAGCCACCTCCTACAGAAAATACCTACAAGGGACACCCGTCCTGCGACGTGTCGAGCAAGGAGGCGCCAAGTTGGCGAAATGGCCCAGCAGAACATGCCGGGCAAGCTATGATGTGACATTGAGTGGCGCATTTAATGCGCTCTATCAGCTTGCAGAGTTAGGTATGATAGCACTATTTGCTATCTAATCAGTGCGTAATGATTGATTTGCCAATGTGGTGACCCCTTGATCTATAAAAGGAGGCCCATGGCAACCATAGAAGGGATTCAGACCCTTGCACACTCATACGCGCGTAGCCGTTCTCGTCCCAAGGCAACCCTGTCAGGCAAGAGCGTTGCGCTTTCCACCACAATCCACCAAAGCAGGAGTGGGTTTTACGCCTTGCAACGGCCCGAACCTGGGTAAAAACTGCCCGTGTGATCTCTGTCGTGCTGTCTCACTCTCCTCCGCTCTTTGTGCAACGTGTCGTCCCCCCGCCGAACCAGAAAGGGGCTCATAGCCCCATAGGTGGCCATGGTTCCCCATGACAATTACAAAGCCAACACTTCGCAATGGACTCAAATCCATTGACAGAAATGCGAAAAACACATTCGACTTCTGCCCAGATCAACCTAGCTACAATGCACTCGAAAAATAAATGATAAACAGACTCTATTTCTTTGCAGTGAACACACTCCAAAGGCTTAGCAATGCCACGTTTTCTGAGATTGTCACAGGTCATGATTTTATTCTGCGAAAAAGTCCACAGGAAACCTTGGACTCTAGGCGGCACCCTAATGCTCCAAACAGCATGTAAATACACAGGCTGCACACCCCTAAAATTAACAACAGCATAAAGAGATTTGGAAGAATAAATGCCTTTACACTCATATTTCCAGATCATAGAGTCTTCCCCCTGGCTAAACTGAGCAAGTGAGCGGATGTTGACCAAATCAAACCATTGGATCATAAGCTCATTAGAAAAGGTTCTTCTAAAGGTAGATCCATAGCTAGTTCGTCCAGGAACCGTTCCTTTGTGCAACCAATAGCACTAGCGTTGGCCACGCTCTCCGAAGCTTCCTTCAGTGCATCACTTACGTTGCTGCTGGCCCATGCTGAGCATGGCAGGATGCAAAACCCAGGATGATGCTTAGTTTCAAAGATGGCATTCTACATCTCTGCCTTGATCTGAACATTCTTGGTATGCCGGAAGTTGCGCCAGAGCTCCTTGGCTCCTACCAGACTCATCAATTTCCCCATGATCGACTCAGATAAGCAGGAATTGAGAAAATGGTATTGCCCCATGGAATTTGACCACCACGGCCTTGACTCTGGCTGTAGGCTCCTGAAATAGCCAAGCGACACGGGCAAGCCTCCGGCACTTACAGGATTCCAAGAATGACACTGTACATGGAGACATGATCACCATCAAGGTGCCGTCAACTTCGGTGCAGAATACTCCAATGAACAATGCATAGGTTATTGCAACATCAACTTTACTGTAATACCTTTGCTTGTTACCCACAAGGAAGAGCACAAAAGCAACTACCAGTGAAATGTGAGTGAGACATCGGAGTACAGCCCCAAGCCATGTTCGAACCACCCTTGCCTTGGTGTACAGATTGTCATACATCATCCCTAGCTCAATCTCCAGAATTTTGAATATATGCTGCGCATCTGCTGGTACTTGAAAAACAGTACCAGCAGTAAAATATTCTCTGTATGCGACCACAAATAAATTTCTGACACCCGGTGCTAGATAAAGCATACTTCACAACTGTCAGACAGTCCAATTCCAGCTTGCCTTCTAGATCAAGAAACTGACCTGTTTTCACATAAGTAGAATCATCATCCCTAAGGACATTTCAGCTTGGGAACTTGAGAGCCCATGGCCGCTCCACGTACTTGATGATTCCAGCCACAGAGACAAATATGGTTGGGATCAGAAACTGGCTGTGTGGTGATGACTTCCAAAACACGTACAAGGCCAAGCCAACTTGGGTCAGTAGATTGAGCATGTGCCTCAGCCATTAACTCGATCGTCCTCAATGGAGAAAGCGATGATGGTATCTTTGCCCACCAAGATGAATGAGGGGGAAAGGCGTCCAGAAAAACAAGAGCCGGTGCATTTCTGAAGCTCCAGGCACATCACTTTTATGCAGTGAAAGCTGGCCAAGAGCGTAGACTGCGACCATGTCAGATAGCAAGTAAGCCAACCAAATCAGAAGCCTCAGTCCTGAGTTGGTGCTGCACCGCCCGAGGCTACCAGGAAAGAAGATGAAAATCTGTAGCATGAAGCCTAGGAGCACCAGTAGCTGTAGTTCCCAATCATTCCATAGTTGCATCAGCATTGGCATCTTCAGAATTAACAGTGTGCTTCCATCAATCATGTATATATATGCACGTCAGTATGTATGTCAGCTTAACTGACCAATGTCAGATCAGTGTGGTTTATGTTACAACACCATGGACATTGTTTATATTCTTATTAATCTCTCTCCTATGATCATAATATGGAACCAGATAGGGTTAACATTATGCTCGACTTTGCAACGGAGCTTCATACAACAAAACAGTTAAGTAAAACTAATTTGTTTTCCTTTGAGGTCACCTGTATACATATGTATAAAGTATAGATGAAATATATAAATGCAAACAAGCATAATGCAAAGAGATTAATTTCCAAGGATCATATCCATGGTGGGGAAGTTACTTCCAAGCATACTCCTGATTCCTTGTACTTCTAAACAAATGGCAAAACTTAGAAAACTTCGTCCCAAATATTCATTCAAGGTCACATGCAAACAAGTATATATAAAGGCGAAAAGATGCTTAATTTCCAAGGATCATGTGACCAGGGGTAATCATATCAGAGCGCTGATACATGTTCATGGTTGGCCTGTTATGGATGCGGGAGCGGTGATAGCCATGATGACAAGCTCCAATCTTGAAGTAAAAAAATGGACAATTGACACTGCCTTTCTCTGTACCAAATATCGAAGCCAAGCATTCCGCCATTGTTTGAAACTAGTCAAGCTGACCACAAGCCTGCAAAGTCAAATGTTTACTGATGAACATCATCAAAACACATGTTAGCAGTGCTCCAGTATGCATAAGGCTCCCAGTCTTTAAAAGAGTAGCGCCTTGTGTGATCAGCCTGTAAATTAATGTCTAAGTGTTTCATAGATTCCTGACCTAAAACTAATCGAACCATGATTTTTTCAAAACTTAAAAGGAGTAAAAGTAGACGTGAAACAGTGACCAAAATGTGTGGTGTTGCAAGAGCTGCTAGTTGATGCAAGAACAGAAGGGCAAACTGTATGTGCCAGATTCTAACCCATGTAATCTCACCAAAGTAAAATGCCTTGCGCACAACTAGCCTTAAACAGGTGCTATGCTATTTGACAGACTCTGTGTTTCAGATGTCTTTCCAAGTGGATGAAGCTCTAATAGCACACCCAACTTTTATTTATTACCTTTAACATTACAGATGGCAACCAGTAACTTTAAGGACTTCAATTGAGCATCAAGGTTATTTTCCAAGGAGCAGCAACTAGGGCCTGCAGTACAAAGCATAACAATTTCACATTCTTCCAAGATAACACTAATGCATACTGCGTCTTATGAACTAATCTGCACCGACTCAAAACTGTTAATATTAGAACATGCAGGATAAAATAGATCATATACAGGGTTACAATGTTTTTCCAATGAAGCCATTATCTATATCATGCGGGTGTTATTTGACCTAAAATATGCACTGCGTTCAGATAGTTATCCTGCAACTGCACAAACAAGATACATTTTTAGACTAAGATGCTTAGTGCCTCTGTCCCTGCAACTGCAAAAGAGCCCACAAAACCAAAAGGCACTAACAAAGCAGCTTTTTCTGTCGCACATGAATACTTCCTTCTCAGGTAGGCCATGCTATATCCATCCAAAAGGAATTCCATTTCGTCCATTTAAAAACCTAATATGCACACCATTTTAGATCATTATAAATCGGGGAAAAAGGTCCAGGAAATGTAGTACCATCCAGAATACTATGTATGTGGAGCACTTGATATGCATAATTGCAGCAAAGCGTTGTTACGGGAGCAGAATTAGTAGGCAGACGAGTTACCGTTGCTCTGCAGAATCCAAGTATATGTTGGAGTTAGGACTGTACAGGTTAATAAAAGTTAGGACTACGTGTAGAAATGCACGAGCTGCCGCATATATGATCCAAGGCTAAGCCTACACTATATCCTATTCCTGATTCAAATTCATTTCAACTCCAATCAGCCTTATTGATTCAAAGTTCACGTGCTGAATAAGCTCATCGCATGTGCTGCTGCAGCCAACACCAAGGCAAAAAAACAAGGCTTATTACCCATTGACCATATTTGCTGTTGAGCTTCTCTGTATCAGGATATCAGCACCATGAATCCATGATCAAGAAAGTAACATGCCAAATTTCGGGAGGGGAGTCGAGAGACAGGACTTACATTCTGAGATTGTGCAGTTTCCATCGTTGTTACTGTCGTGGTCAGACCTCCGCCAGTTGCTGCCAACCTACCACCGGAGCCGGAAGAGGCGGGGAGGCACGGGCGTGGCAGCGATGGCGTATGTTCAATAATTTGTACTAGCGGCAAAATGTTACAAAATGAACGAACTGAATTATCTGAATCAAGAAAAGAAATGTGGAACCAGTAGTTTCTACTAGCTTCAGAGTTCAGACCATCTTTTACCAGGTGTACACTACAGACTGATAAATCCAGATGACACTAACACCTACTACTGTTCCCATTCAACACTTTTTACTTCCTTATTTACAGGACTACAAGAGTTTTAGACAAGCCCCAGGCTAACAAAACCTATCATGATATCCCTTTTCCAAGCATGATCAGATTAGCACTCCACTAAAGTAAGACTCCAAATATCATGTTCATGTAGTAAGCACTATGGACACCAACATCTGTGCATTGTGCAAAACAGATTAAAGACCACCAGTACATTTCGTGACAAAGAGATCTGTAGGAAGCAGATCAACAATCTAAATCTCAGACTTTTCCAACATAAAAAATAACAAGACCAATAATACAAGTCATGTACAAAACCTGAAAACAATACAGCTCACATGCAGAAACTAGATTAATTTAAAATTGTAGGAACCTGAATTTGGTCACAGGTTAAACCAAACAGAAATCACAATTTTCTCAGGTAAGATTTCAAAGAGATTAATCAACTGATTCGTATATTTAAGTTCCATAATTTTAACTAGCTTTGAACACACACAAAAAGGTACCGGTGTCCAATTGCACCAAGTAGAGGTACTGAACTATCTGAATCAAGTTTTAGTGTATACAAAAAGCGGGGGGAAACCCTTTTTCGGTAAAGAAGAACTTAAAGAAACACAACAAAAATATTTTTGGATATTTTGTTTTTCTCGGAGAAGGCAAACAAGAATGTAAAGACAAGCAAAGATAAAATATTTTCAAAGTTTCAACAAAGAGGCAACAAAATACACTTCGAAAGGAAAAGCAAAACGAACAAGGAAATATCTTTGTTGTTTTCTCAAAGAACATCAAAAGAACAAAAGCACAATCAAATCTTTTGGGGTTTCTAGAAAATAACAATAAAAACATACCAAAGAAAAATAAGGAAGAAAAAAGAACACTCTGAACACTCGAGACTCAATAAGATGCAAACAAGAAATCTTTTTGGAATTTTTGGGTTTTGCAACTTAAACACAAAGACGAAAGAAACAACAAAGAGAAACAGCGAGAAAAGCCAATAAGAACAATCAAAAGCAAACGACGAAAAACAAAAGAAAAATGAAAGAGATTTTTTTTTTTTGGATTTTTTGAAATATAAAAGGCAAAGAACTAAGAGAAACACCACTAAAGTATTTTTGGATTTTTTGGGTTTTCTCAAAGAAGGCAAACAATAATGCAAAGAGACACACAAAGATACAAGATTTACAAAGTTTCAACAAAGCGGTAACAGATAAACTTGCAAAGAAAAACCAAAAAGAACGAAGAAATATTTTTGTTGTTTTCTAAAAGAACTTCAAAAGAAAAAAGGGAGAAAGAAATGTTTTGTGGTTTCTTGTAAAAGCAAGCAAATAAACAAAAGAAACAATAAGGAAAAGAACCATAAAGAACACAAAAGAAAGAGATCAAAAACCAAATGAAGCCAAACAAAAAGAACGAGAAATACATTTTGGTTTCAGATCTTTAACCAAACACCTACTTCCTACTTCTAGTTTCATTGCCCAGTACTTCTTTGTCAACCTCTTCAGTTGAGACCCTGACTACACCGAAGGTTAGGCGCCTTTAGTATCTACTAGCGGCTTCTTTTGGTTCAACATCAACAGGTTTTGCTACTAATTTTTCTTGTACCGAGTGACCACTTTTTACACAACCAGGTACATCTCCATGGATCCTTGATACTGGATGTATTTTCATATAACTTACGATCCTTCCAGTTTGTCAGCCATTCAACCTCTAGATTCTCATGTTCATGTTCTGATTAGAATCCTCACACGAATGCTCTACTTGGTGTTGGTCCTCGACGTTGTAATTCCCAGGTCCTCTGGGTGCTTATTTAGCTTAACCTTTCCTTTGCAGCCACCGCCGCTAGTCTCTCTGCCTTGGTTACTTTGTTTACCGGCTCTTTTGGAATCATCGTCTTGGTCACTTGTGTGGCTCTAGTCTCTCATCCTTAGTTCGACAAGGTCTTCTTGGATCTGTCTCTGGTGGTGTGTCTTTAGACTGTTAGTTTGTCGGCTTAGCAAACAGGTTAACTTACATTATCCTCATAGCGAGATTGTGTCTCATCGTCCTTTTGATCTTGTTCACTTCAATGTTTGGGGTCCAGGTCCCTTTGCCTCAAAAGGAGGACATCGCTACTATATTATCTTTATAGATGATTTCTCTCGACACACATGGATATATTTTATGATTTTCTTCTAGTGAGGTCTTATCTATCAGTAAGAATTTGCCGCCATGCTTCATACCCAAATTTCCACTCCTATATGTGTCTTCCATGCAGATTTTGCTTGCGAGTTTATCAATCATTTATTGCATAGATTCCTTGCTTTGTAGGGCGCACTTTTTGAAGGCTCGTCTTAGTGAATAGATTTAACGTCTGATCTTGGTCCCTTTCACTACTTGGAACTGAGGTTTCTTCTACCTCTGATGGCTTCTTTATTTCCCAAGAGAAGTACATTTAGGATCTTCTTGCCCGTGCTGCTCTTAGTGATACGGTCACTGCTGAATCTTGGTCCTCTTCGCTACTTCCTTGAAATTGTTCCTTATTTCCTAAGAGAAGTATATCCAAAATCTTCTTGCTCGTGCTGCTCTTACTGATGAGCGCACTGTTGAGACTCCGAGTCAACGTTCACCTTTGTGCCCACCTTTGTTCCCTGCCGGTCTGGATGGGCATTCTTTGCCTTGCTGCGGGCTGCTATGAGTACTGTCTCAATCCCACATCCCGTGTTCCCTTTATGTGCGACACCATAACCGCAAGCTCGAGCACCACCAATAGGGAGCAGGAGCTCGGACAGTCGATGCATACCTGGTTTATGCACGGGACGAGCCGAGGACAGGTGCTACCTAAAGTCAAGGCCAAGGGCGCAGTAGGAGAACCTGGGGTGCTTAATCAAGTGCGTGACCCACAACCCGCAAACAGGAAAAGAACACCAAGCCGGATCGGTGGGGTACGAAGAGTGCATAGGCACGTGGGATGTTGGATCAAGTCCCTCTGCTGCCACCATCGCCAGTCTCTGCCTTTGTTGCCTTGTCTACCAGTTATTTTCAGGATTGGCATCATCCCCTTGGATCACTTGTTATCTCTCATCCTTAGTTCGACGTGGTCTTCTTCGATCCGTCTCCGATGATATCTCTAATCCACGGCCCAGTTACCTTATACTCATAGTGAGACAGTGTCTCGTCGTCCTTCCGTTCTTGTTCAATATGATCTCAGGGGTCCATCTCCCTTTGCCTCCGATAGTAACTTCTCTCGACACACCTGGATATACTTTATTTCTTGTAGTGAGGTCTTATAAGCCTTTTGCTGTCATGGTTCACACTCAGTTCTCTACACCTATTCATGTGTTCTGTGATGACTCTGGTGGAATCCTTTTTGAGCAGACTTTGGTTCTCTTATGCTGGTGCTCATGCTCAAAATGGCGTGGCTGAGCGCAAGCATCGTCACCTTCTTGAGACGACTTGTCCGTTATGGTCACCGCATCTCTTCCGTCGCACTTTTGGGTCGAGTTTGTCTCCACTTCCATCTATCTCATCAACCTTTAGCAATCCACTGCTCTGCAGGGTGACGCTCCTTTCGAGCGTTTATTTGATCATTTATTCGGCGCTTCAATTATTTGGTTGTGTTTGCTATGTCCTTCTTGCCCCTCGTGAACGCACCAAACTGACTTGTGAGCCTGTGGAGTGTTTCTTCTTAGGATACAACGATGAGCATAAGGGATATCATTGTTGGGATCATGTTGGTCGTCGAATGCCTATTTCTCGGGATATGACTTTTGTTGAGTCCATCTTCAGCCTTTTAACTGGAGTATATCTCTTTCCACAATTTTCCCGACACTCCTACCACTCCTATTGAGCCCTTATCCAGTCGTCGTACTGCTCCTACTTCTCTAATTATTGTAGAACCAACATCATCATCTCCTATAATTTCCTCACCTCACTTATCACATGATTCTACACCTTCATCACCGATGGCTTCCTTGTCTCCATCACCTGAGTTTATCCCGATGATTCCAACTCGCATTCTTCCATCTTCTCCTAATTTCTATACAGGACGTCTACGTGTTGTGGATGCGTCTATTGATGTGCCATCTCCCTCGTCTCAGCCTACTTATGGCTTGCGTCCTCGTCCGCTTTGGCATGTTAACCGTCTAGGTCTTCCAAGCATTGGCGATGTTGTTCTTGAGCCAACTTCTTATTGTGGTGTTGTTCATACCAAATGGCACCTTGTGATGGCAGAGGAGACTGCTGCTCTTGAGCGCATTGGCGCGTGGGATATTGTATATGTTCCTCCTCGTGTTCGTCCCATCACTTGGTGGGTCTACAAGGTTAGGACTCACTCTGATGGTTCTCTTGGGCGTTACAAATCTCGTGTTGTGCATAATGGCTTTCAGCAGGAGCATGGTCTTGATTACGATGAGACTTTTGCTCACCATTGTTCGCACACTTCTTATTGAGGCCTCTGTTTGCCACTCATCTATGTCCAGGCTTGATGTTAAGAATGCATTTCTTAATGGTGTCCTGCTCCTTACGACATGCTTTCTCGTCTTCATCACTCTCACTATGGCTCTAAGCAAGCCCCTCGCACCTGGTTTGAGCATTTTGCCTCTATGGTGGCTACTGCTGGTTTTCATCGAGTGCTCATGATCCGACATTGTTTGTCCTCCTTTCTGTTCTTGGTAGCACTCTTCTTCTATAAGTTGATGACATGATCATCACTGACGCAGACCGTGAGTATATTGCCTTTGTTAAGGCATGTCTTAGTATGCAGTTTCTTATGTTTTATCTTAGCCCTCTCTGCCACTTTCTTGGGATTGAGGTCCCTTAATGCTAAAATAATAATAATTTAGGATCTTCTTACTCACGCTGCTCTTATTGATTGGCATCATCCCCTTGGATCACTTGTTATCTCTCATCCTTAATTCGACGTGGTCTTCTTCGATCCGTCTCCGATGATGTCTCTAATCCACGGCCCAATTACCTTATACTCATAGCGAGATAGTGTCTCGTCGTCCTTCCGTTCTTGTTCAATATGATCTGAGGGGTCCATCTCCCTTTGCCTCCAGTAGTAACTTCTCTCGAGACACCTGGATATACTTTATTTCTTGTAGTGAGGTCTTATAAGCCTTTTGCTGCCATGGTTCACACTCAGTTCTCTACACCTATTCATGTGTTCTGTGATGACTCTGGTGGAATCCTTTTTGAGCAGACTTTGGTTCTCTTATCCTGGTGCTCATGCTCAAAATGGCGTGGCTGAGCGCAAGCATCGTCACCTTCTTGAGACGACTTGTCCGTTATGGTCACCGCATCTCTTCTGCCACACTTTTGGGTCGAGTTTGTCTCCACTTCCATCTATCTCATCAACCTTTAGCAATCCACTGCTCCTATATGTCGATGACATGATCATCACTACCAAGAATTTTGAGTGTATTGCCCTTTTGAAGGCTCGTCTTAGTGAATAGATTTAATGTCTCGTCTTGGTCCCTTTCACTACTTGGAACTGAGGTTTCTTCTACCTCTGATGGCTTCTTTATTTCCCAAGAGAAGTACATTTAGGATCTTCTTGCTCGTGTTGCTCTTAGTGATAAGGTCATTCCTGAATCTTAGTCCTCTTCGCTACTTCCTTGAGATTGTTCCTTATTTCCCAAGAGAAGTATATCCAAAATCTTCTTGCTCGTCCTGCTCTTACCGATGAGCGCACTGTTGAGACTCCGAGTCAATGTTCACCTTTGTGCCCACCTTTGCTCCCTGCCAGTCTGGATGGGCCTTCTTTGCCTTGCTGCGGGCTGCTATGAGTACTGTCTCAATCCCACATCCCGTGTTCCCTTTATGTGCGACACCATAACCGCACGCTCGAGCACCACCAATAGGGAGCAGGAGCTCGGACAGTCGATGCATACCTGGTTTATGCACGGGACGAGCCGAGGACAGGTGCTACCTAAAGTCAAGGCCAAGGGCGCAGTAGGAGAACCTGGGGTGCTTAATCAAGTGCATGACCCACAACCCGCAAACAGGAAAAGAACGCCAAGCCGGATCGGTGGGGTACGAAGAGTGCATAGGCACGTGGGATGTTGGATCAAGTCCCTCTGCTGCCACCATCGCCAGTCTCTGCCTTTGTTGCCTTGTCTACCAGTTATTTTCAGGATTGGCCTCATCCCCTTGGATCACTTGTTATCTCTCATCCTTAGTTCGACGTGGTCTTCTTCGATCCGTCTCCGATGATGTCTCTAATCCACGGCCCAATTACCTTATACTCATAGCGAGACAGTGTCTCGTCGTCCTTCCGTTCTTGTTCAATATGATCTGAGGGGTCCATCTCCCTTTGCCTCCGGTAGTAACTTCTCTCGACACACCTGGATATACTTTATTTCTTGTAGTGAGGTCTTATAAGCCTTTTGCTGCCATGGTTCACACTCAGTTCTCTACACCTATTCATGTGTTCTGTGATGACTCTGGTGGAATCCTTTTTTAGCAGACTTTGGTTCTCTTATCCTGGTGCTCATGCTCAAAATGGCGTGGCTGAGCGCAAGCATCGTCACCTTCTTGAGACGACTTGTCCGTTATGGTCACCGCATCTCTTCCGTCGCACTTTTGGGTCGAGTTTGTCTCCACTTCCATCTATCTCATCAACCTTTAGCAATCCACTGCTCCTATATGTCGATGGCATGACCATCACTACCAAGAATTTTGAGTGTATTGCCTTTTTGAAGGCTCGTCTTAGTGAATAGATTTAATGTCTGGTCTTGGTCCCTTTCACTACTTGGAACTAAGGTTTCTTCTACCTCTGATGGCTTTTTTATTTCCCAAGAGAAGTACATTTGCTCGTGCTGCTCTTAGTGATAAGGTCACTGCTGAATCTTAGTCCTCTTCACTACTTCCTTGAGATTGTTCCTTATTTCCTAAGAGAAGTATATCCAAAATATTCTTGCTCGTGCTGCTCTTACTGATGAGCGCACTGTTGAGACTCCGAGTCAACGTTCACCTTTGTGCCTACCTTTGCTCCCTGCCAGTCTGGATGGGCATTCTTTACCTTGCTGCGGGTTGCTATGAGTACTGTCTCAATCCCACATCCCGTGTTCCCTTTATGTGTGACACCATAACCGCACGCTCGAGCACCACCAATAGTGAGCAGGAGCTCGGACAGTCGATGCATACCTGGTTTATGCACGGGACGAGCTGAGGACAGGCGCTACCTAAAGTCGAGGCCAAGGGCGCAGTAGGAGAACCTGGGGTGCTTAATCAAGTGTGTGACCCACAACCCGCAAACATGAAAAGAACGCCAAGCCGGATCGATGGGGTACGAAGAGTGCATAGGCACGTGGGATGCTGGATCAAGTCCCTCTGCTGCCACCATCGCCAGTCTCTGCCTCTGTTGCCTTGTCTACCAGTTATTTTCAGGATTGGCATCATCCCCTTGGATCACTTGTTATCTCTCATCCTTAGTTCGACGTGGTCTTCTTCGATCCGTCTCCGATGATGTCTCTAATCCACGGCCCAATTACCTTATACTCATAGCGAGACAGTGTGTTGTCGTCCTTCCATTCTTGTTCAATATGATCTCAGGGGTCCATCTCCCTTTGCCTCCAGTAGTAACTTCTCTCGACACACCTGGATATACTTTATTTCTTGTAGTGAGGTCTTATAAGCCTTTTGCTGCCATGGTTCACACTCAGTTCTCTACACCTATTCATGTGTTCTGTGATGACTCTGGTGGAATCCTTTTTGAGCAGACTTTGGTTCTCTTATCCTGGTGCTCATGCTCAAAATGGCGTTGCTGAGCGCAAGCATCGTCACCTTCTTGAGACGACTTGTCCGTTATGGTCACCGCAACTCTTCCGTCGCACTTTTGGGTCGAGTTTGTCTCCACTTCCATCTATGTCATCAACCTTTAGCAATCCACTGCTCCTATATGTCGATGACATGATCATCACTACCAAGAATTTTGAGTGTATTGCCTTTTTGAAGGCTCGTCTTAGTGAATAGATTTAATGTCTGATCTTGGTCCCTTTCACTACTTGGAACTGAGGTTTCTTCTACCTCTGATGGCTTCTTTATTTCCCAAGAGAAGTACATTTGCTCGCGCTGCTCTTAGTGATAAGGTCACTGCTGAATCTTAGTCCTCTTCGCTACTTCCTTGAGATTGTTCCTTATTTCCTAAGAGAAGTATATCCAAAATCTTCTTGCTCGTGCTGCTCTTACTGATGAGCGCACTGTTGAGACTCTGAGTCAACATTCACCTTTGTGCCCACCTTTGCTCCCTGCCAGTCTAGATGGGCATTCTTTCCCTTGCTGCGGGCTGCTATGAGTACTGTCTCAATCCCACATCCCGTGTTCCCTTTATGTGCGACACCATAACCGCACGCTCGAGAACCACCAATAGTGAGCAGGAGCTCGGACAGTCGATGCATACCTGGTTTATGCACGGGACGAGCCGAGGACAGGCGCTACCTAAAGTCAAGGCCAAGGGTGCAGTAGGAGAACCTGGGGTGCTTAATCAAGTGCGTGACCCACAACCCGCAAACAGGAAAAGAACGCCAAGCCGGATCGATGGGGTACGAAGAGTGCATAGGCACGTGGGATGCTGGATCAAGTCCCTCTGTTGCCACCATCGCCAGTCTCTGCCTCTGTTGCCTTGTCTACCAGTTATTTTCAGGATTGGCATCATCCCCTTGGATCACTTGTTATCTCTCATCCTTAGTTCGACGTGGTCTTCTTCGATCCGTCTCCGATGATGTCCCTAATCCACGGCCCAATTACCTTATACTCATAGCGAGACAGTGTCTCATCGTCCTTCCGTTCTTGTTCAATATGATCTCAGGGGTCCATCTGCCTTTGCCTCCGGTAGTAACTTCTCTCGACACACCTGGATATACTTTATTTCTGTAGTGAGGTCTTATAAGCCTTTTGCTGCCATGGTTCACACTCAGTTCTTTACACCTATTCATGTGTTCTGTGATGACTCTGGTTCGTCCCCTAAGGCTTCCCAGGTGATTCATCCTCATCCTCTTCTTTACTAAACTAGTCGTCCACATCTTGTGAATTCTTCTGATGCATCATCTTTCGATGAGCTATCTCCCTCGACTCCTAGGTCTCCTTCTGTTGACAACGCACCTCCTCCAGCTCAACCTACTTATGGCTTCTACGCTCGCCCGCTTCCGCTTATTGATCGCTATGGGTACTCTAGTGTTGCTCTTCTCAATACGACTTACCGTGACGCCATGTTCATCCTGAACATCGGCATGTGATGGCAAAAGGAGATTGCTGCTATTGAACGCACCGACACGTGGGATCTCATTTTCCTTCCTCCCATGCTCATCCCATCACTTGTATATTGTAAGTAGGTCTACAAGATTTAGACTCTAATGGTTCTCTTGTGTCAGAAAGCTCGTCTTGTGACCCGTGGCTTTCAACAGGAAGATGGCTATGACCGATTAGACATTCGCTCAGATGGCTCACATGACCACTCTTCGCGCACTTCTCGTGTGATATTTGTTCGCCACTAGTCTGTCTCTCAGCTTGATGTCAAGAATGTCTTTCTTAATGGTGAGTTGCATGAGAAGGTATACATGTAGCCACCACCTAGATATTTTTTTCCTGATGGCACGATTTGTCGTCTTTGTCGCTCTCTCCATGCCTTTAGCCTCTCGTGTCCAGTTTGAGTGTTTGTCTCAGTGATGTCTGCAACTAGTTTTTGCCAAATGCTTATGATCTGCACTTTATAGCATCTTTCAGCTCAGGGTCAAACTTTGCTTTTATATGTTGATGACATGATCATCACTTTTTTTGCATGGTAATACGTGTCTCATTCATATCATAAAGATTAAAGTACAAGTCACGTAAGGACCGACATGACAAAACTGAAAAGATAGCAGAACATCTCTGAGCTTGACACCAACGCCCATCACCTGCCTCCGGCACCACGACAGCAGCCACCGAAGAAAAGAATGATGGATCACCTCCTCACCCGAACTCAACGCGGCTCCATCGCTGATATGCAGCTTTGCGGACCTCCAAGGTGGCTCACCAAAAGTGAAGCCCTTACCGTTGAACGAATCAGACCGGGGCAACATCCCGGACACACCATCGAACTCCAGATCTGGCACCCCACCGCGACTAAGACGTCGCGGAAGGAAACCATACCTGCCATCCACGAACCACGAACCCAGCACATGTTCCGTCTTCCAGATGTCGTCGATGCAAACCACAATCTGCATCCGCTCCTGGACTACCTCCCAAGCTCCGCGCCGACGTTGGAGCAAACGTCGTCGCAACGGCGTAGCCCGAGGACACAGGTCCACCACGAGGCATGATCATCACTGACAACAACTCTGAGTGCATTGCCTTTTTTGAAGGTTCATCTTAGTGAATAGTTTTTGTCTAATATTTGTCCTCTATGTTGCTTCCTTGGAATTGAGGTTTATTCTACCTCTGATGGCTTCTTTATTTCCTAAGAGAATTCATTCAATATCTTCTTGCTCGTGTTGCTTAGTGATAGTCACTATTGACACTGCCATGGAGCTCAACATCCATCTTTGTGCTTCTGACAATGAGCCTTTGTTTGATCTGACACACTACCATCATCTTGTTGGGAGTCTTGTATTTAGATGTCACTCGTCCAGACATTTCATATCGCGTTCTCATTCTAAGTCAGTTTGTCTCTGCTCCCACTTTAATCCACTTTAAGTCACCCCCCGTGGTTCTACAATATTTTTGTAGAACTACCTCTCAACGTCTCTCTCTTATTCCTATGCACAAGTTCGCTCGTTCCTTTGTACTTACTGTGTTTTCTTGATGGTTTTCTCATTGCCCAAAAGACAAAGAAACAGACTGTGCTTTTCAATTTGAGTGCAAAGGCTGAGTTGCAAGTTATACCTCTGTTGACAACAGAGGTGACTTGGTTACGATGGTTGTTTGAGGATTTTTATGTTTTTGTCACTAGACCTACTCCTCCCTTGTCAGACAGTACAAATGCTATCATATTGCGCACGACCTTGAAAAGCATGAACTCACCAACCATAATGGTGTTGATGCGTCCTATCACTCACGTATTGCCCTCTTCCATTCCAATGTGTCTTCTTGTACTACTGTCGTAGACCCCACGTTATCGTCACCTACGGCTTCCCCACCTCGTTCATTCCCTATGACTTCCCCGATGATTCCCCCCAATCCTCTTCTTTACTGCACTAGTCGTCTGCATCTTGCGGATTCTTCTAATGTGTCATCTTTCGATGAGCCATCTCCCTCGACTATTATATCTCCTTTTGTTGGCAATGCACCGCCTCTAGCTCAACCTACTAATGGCTTCTGCGCTCACCCGCTTCCATATATTGATCGCTATGGGTATTCTAGCGCTGCTCTTCTCAATACAACATACCGTGATGCCATGCTCATCCCGAACGGCGACATGCAATGGCAGAGGACATTGCTGCTCTTGAACGCACCGGCACGTGGGATCTCATTTCCCTTCCTCCCTATGCTCATCCAATCACTTGTATCTTGTAAGTGGGTCTACAAGATTTAGACTCTGATGGTTCTCTTGCGTAAGAAAGCTCGTCTTGTGACCTGTGGCTTTCAACATGATCATGGCTATGACTAAGATGAAACATTTGCTTATATGGCCCACATGACCACTCCTCACACTTCTCGTTGTGATATTTGTTCGCCAGTGATCTGTCTCTCAGCTTGATGTCAAGAATGTCTTTCTTAATCGTGAGTTGCATGAGAAGGTCTACATGTAGCCACCACCTAGATATCTTTTTCTTGATGGCACGATCTGGCGTTTCGTCGCTATCTCTATGCCTTTAGCTTGTACCATCCGATTTGAGTGTTCTGTTTCAGCAATGAATGCGACTAGTTTTTACCAAATGCTCATGATCTACACTATATATCTAGCTTTCATCCCAAGGCCGAACATTGCTTCTATATGTTGATGACATGACCATCGCTGCCAACAACTCTAAGTGCATTTGCCTTTTTGAAGGCTTGTCTTAGTGAATAGTTTTTATGTTTGATATTGGTCCTCTTCACTACTTCCTTGGAATTGAGGTTTCTTCTGCCTCTAATGGCTTCTTTATTTCCCAAAGAGAAGTACATTTAGTATCTTCTTACTTGTGATGCTCTTAGTGATAAGGTCACTGTTGACACTCCCATGTGAGTGATTTTACTACCCTTCCAGACTTAGCAGGTAATGAAGCTGCTGACGAGGGAGGAATGTCCGTTGAAAATAAAGCGAACCAGTGGGGCTTAAAAGTCACTCTTTGACCAACTGTTCAAGAATTCACCCGATTAATCAGTTAATTGGCCAGTTAATCGCTACTCATCAGGTGGCCGACTCGAATAACACATATTCATCGCGTTAACTTGCCAGGCCGATTAAATGGTCGATTAGACCGACTAATCTGTTGTCAAGCTGATTAATCGCTGTTGGCCTGTTAACTTGTGGGCAAACAAAGCCTAATTATTTGGCCCATAAACCCTCCTGCTCCTCTCATCCCCTCCCGACCTAGATGGCGACTGACCAGGTCCTCGTATGTGTGCTGCCACTTCCCCTTCTCCCCTGTGTGTCGCCGCTTCCTCTTCTCCCACTACACGCCGCTACTTCCCCTCCTTCATGACCTACCACCTCCGGCAACCGACCAGTTCAGATGCCCAACACGGAGGCCGTCACCTTCCATCTATCTGTCATCATCGTGTGACCATCATCTCTCAAAGTTGTGGCACAGGCAGAAATTAGCAAAAAATGTTGTTGTATACATGTTTGTTGATGACTTTTAATGCCCACATGGATGATTGTTGTTGTATACATGTTTGTGATCTGTTGAGAAAAGAAAATTGTGCCATTTGCCTCCTATTTGCAATGTAGATTTTCCCTCCATACAAAATTTGCTTCTGTTGAGTTGAAAATTCCACCAATTAGTGGTTGACCGATTAATCCAGTTAATAAACCGATTCAACGATTAATCACTACTCCCAAGCTGTGCCATTTGCCTCCTATTTGCAATGTAGATTTTCCCTCCATACAAAATTTGCTTCTGTTGAGTTGAAAATTCCACCAATTAGTGGTTGACCGATTAATCCAGTTAATAAACCGATTCAACGATTAATCAGTACTCCCAAGTTGAGCGAGCAGTTACCAGTTAACGATTTCCTCAACATTAGTCTAACCCATAGGATGTGTGCACGATGCTACCTACCACCGGGGCCAAGGGCCACCAAAAGGAACATGGGATGCAACATCAAGTCCGTGGCACAAAACCTGCAACCAGTGGAACAGAGATTACATGACTTCGACGCCTACTTTTAGCTTTTATTCATAGCCTTGTGCTTCTTCATCAACCTATTCAGTTCAGCCCCTCACTACACTCGAGATTACGCGACTTCAGTGTCTGCTAGCTGCTTCTTTTGGTTCTCCATCGATAGGTTTTGCAGGTTTTACTACTAGACAATTTGTACAAAAGAGAAGACTAGGGAAATATTTTTGGTCTTTTCATTAGTTCAACAATAAAGCACATAAGAGCCAATCAAATATTCGTTCACTTCAACACTTAAGACGAGAAATCTTTTTGGAATTTTAACTTTTGAACTTAAATAAACGCAAAGACGAAAGAAACAGCAAAAAGAAAACAACAGAAAAAGGCAAAAAAACAAAGGAAAACAAAAGAACAACCAAAGAGAAATATTTTTTGGATTTTCCGAAACGTAAAAGGCAAAGAACTCAGAGAAACACAACAGAAATAATTTTGGAATTTTGTTTTTTCTCAAATAAGGCAAACAAGAATGCAAAGAGAAGCAAAGATAAAAGATTTCCAAGGTTTCAACAAAGAGGAAATCAAATAAAGATCCAAAGAAAAAGCAAAAAGAACAAATAAATATATTATTATTTTCTCAAAGAACAAAACTACAAAAGGACAAAAAAAATTTGGGTTTCTTTTAAAAGCAAGGAACAAAAAACAAATGAAACAATAGGAAGCAAAAAAACACTACAAACATTTAAGACTCAAACGAGGAATCTTTGTAGAATTTTTGGGTTTTGCAACTTTTTTTGAACATCTTCAACTTAAACACAAAGACGAATTCAAGAGCAAAAAAGAAAACACCAAAAAAATGCCAAGAAGAACAATCGAAAGAAAACAAAGAAAAAACAAAAGATAAACGAAAGAGAAATATTTTTGGATTTTCTAAAAAATAAAAGGCAAATAAAAACTTGGAGAAACACACAGAAATGATTGGGAATTTTTGTTTTTTCTCAAAGAAGGCAAAGAGAAGCAGAGATAAAAGGATTTTCAAAGTTTCAACAAAGAGGCAATCAAATAAACATCGAAAAAAAAGAAAAAAGAACGAGAAAATATTTTGTGGTTTCCTCAAATAACATCAAAAGAATAATAAGATAAAGAAATCATTTTGGGTTTCTTTTAAAAGCAAACAACAAATAAACAAAAGAAAAAATAGGAAGCAAAAAGAACATTTCAAACAACTAAGAATCAATAAGACGCAAACAAGAACCTTTCTAGAATGTTTGGGTTTTACAACTTAAACACATAGACAAAAGAAATGAAAAAAAGCAACAAAGAAAAGCCAAAAAGAATAACCAAAGGAAAACAATTAAGACTCAGTAAGACGCAAACGAGAAATCTTTTTGGAATGTTTGGGTTTTGCAACTTAAACACAAACACAAAAGAAACGACAAAGAGAAAACGGCAGTAAAAAGCCAAAAAGAACGACCAAAAGAAAACAATGGAAAACAGAAGAACGACAAAAGAGAAATATTTTTGGATTTTCTGAAACATAAAAGGCAAAAAAGAACTCAAAGAAACACTTCAAAAATATTTTTGGATTTTTTTTCTTTTCTCAAACGCAAACAAGAACGCAAAAAGAAGCACAGATGAAAGATTTCTAAAGTTTCAGCAAAGACGAAATCAAGTAAACTTCCAAAGAAAAAGCAAAAAGAACGAAGAAATATCTTTGTTGTTTTCTCAAAGTACTTCAGAGGAACGAAAGGAAAAAAGAAATATTTTTGGGTTTCTTTCAAAAGAAAACAACATACAAACAAAAGAAACAATAGGAAGTAAAAAACACTACAAACACTTGGGACTCAACAAGATGCAAATGAAAAATCTTTTTGGAAAGTTTGGGTTTTGCAATTTAAACACAAAGACGAAAAAAACAACAATGAAAAGTCAAAAAGAACAACCAAAAGAAAACAAAAGAACAACGAAAGTGAAATATTTTTGAATTTTCTGAAACATAAAATGCAAAGAACTCAGAGAAACACAACAGAAATAATTTAGAATATTTGGTTTTTCTCAAAGGCAAAAAAGTACGCAAATATAAAAGATTTCCAAAGTTTTAGCGAAGAGGCAATCAAATAAACTTCCAAAGAAAAAGCAAAGAGAACGAAGAAATATTTCTGCTGTTTTCTGAAAGAACTTCAAAACACCAAAAGAACGAAAGGAGGGTTTCTTTTACAAGCAAACAACAAACAAAAAAAACAATAGGAAGCAAAAAAAACAAAGAACACAAAAGAAAGCAATCAAAAACCAAATTAAACTAAACAAAATAGAATGAGAAATACTTTTGGGTGTTTGATATTTAACATAGCACCTACTTGCTACTTCTAGTTTCATCGCACAATACTTCTTTGGCAACCTCTTTAGTTGAGACAATGACTACACAGGAGATTAGGCGACTTCCATGCCTACTAGCTGATTCTTTGGGTTCTCCATCAATAGGTTTCGCTACTGATTTTTCTAGTACCGAGTGACCACTATTACACAACCAAGTACACCTCTATGGATCCTTGGTATTGGACGTATTTTCAAATAGTTTATGATTCTTCGAGTTTGTCAGCTATTCGACCTTCAGATTCTCATGTTCATGTTCTTACTGCTGATGGAACTTCCCTCCAAGTCGATAGTCGAGGCACTCTTACTACTTCATATTTTCATGTTATTCTTTTGCTCATATTCCTTGGCCCACGCAGCTCATTTTAGGTGGTCAGATTATCGACTTTGGTCATACAATCATTCTTTAATTTAACTCTTGTTCTTATTAGGATCCTCGGGTGGAAGCTTTACTTAGTGTTGGCTATTGTCGTTGTAACTCCCAGGTCCTCTAGGAGCTTGACTGGTTCGGCTTGGCAAATAGGTTTAATTACTCTATCTTCATAGCGAGACTGTGTCTCGCCCTTTCTAGTTCATTTTGATGTTTGTGGTCGAGCTCCCTTTGCCTCAAAAAGAGGCCGTCGCCACTATATTATCTTTATAGATGTTTTCTCTCGACACGCATGGATATATTGCATGATTTTCTTGTAGTAAGGTCTTATCTATCAGTAAGAAGTTTGCCCCCATGCTTCATGCCGGGTTTTCCGCTCCTAATTGTGTCTTCCATGAAGATTTTGCTTGCGAGTTCATCTATCATTTGTTGTGCGGATTTCTTGCTGAGCACGGCACACTTTCTCGGTTCTCATGTCGTGGTCCAAATGCTCAGAATGGTTTGCTGATCGTAAGCATCGTCAACTTCTTGAGGCGGCTTGTGCATTGAAGATCAACACCTCACTTTTGGGTTGAGGTTGTTTGTACTTCCACCTACCTCGTCAATAGTCAGCCTTCCATGCTTTGCAAAGTGACATTCCTCTCAAGTGTCTGTTTGGTCGTTCTCATGGCTACTGAGCGCTTTGTGTGTTAGCATCCTATCGATCGGTGAATGCGCATTCCTCAGGGTGTGACTTTTGACGAGTCTCGTCCTTTCTATCCACGTCCATCCTTTCCTTCAGCCTCTCCCATTGAGGATATTTCTTTCCTAACGTTTTCTGATACACCTATCACTCATGTTTTGCCCTCCTACATCCACTCCAATGTGTCTCCATGTACTATAGTTGCCCTCCTACTCACTTGCGGCTTCCCCACCTCATTCGTCCCCTAAGACTTCCCCAGTGATTCTCCCGCATCCTCTTATTTACTACACTAGTCGTCGCATCAGGTGGATTCTTCTGATGCATCATCTTTCGATGAGCCATCTCCCTCCACTACTATGTCTCCTTCTGTTGGAAACGCACTACCTCTAGCTCAACCTAGCTTCTGCGATTGCCCACTTCAACATATTGATCACTATGGGTGTTCTGGCACTGCTCTTCTCAATACAACTTACCGTGATACCATGTTCACCCAAACGGCGACATGCGATGGCAGAGGAGATTGCTGCTCTTGAACACATCGGCACGTGGGATCTCATTTCCCTTCCTCATGCTCAACTCGTCACTTGTATACTGTAAGTGGGTCGATGGTTCCCTTGCCTTACAAAGCTCGTCTTATGACTTGGGCTTTCGATAGAAACATGGCTATGACTACGACAAGACATTTCCTCAAATGGCCCATGTGACCACTCTTCGCACACTTTTCGTTGTGATATTTGCTCGCCACTGGTCTATCTCTTAGCTTGATGTCAAGAATGTCTTTCTTAATGGTGAGTTGCATGCCGCCACATAGATATTTTCCCCTGATGGCATGATCTGTGGTATTTGCCACTCTCTCTATGCCTTTATCCCTCGTGCATGGTTTGAGGTTTTCTGTCTTGGTGATGACTGCAACTAATTTTTGCCAAATGCTCATCATCCTGCACTTTATATCCATCTTTAAGCTTGTGGTCGAGCTTTACTCCTATATGTCGATGACATGATCATCACTACCAAGAATTTTGAGTGTATTGCCTTTTTGAAGGCTCTTCTTAGTGAATAGATTTAATGTCTGATCTTGGTCCCTTTCACTACTTGGAACTGAGGTTTCTTCTACCTCTGATGGCTTCTTTATTTCCCGAGAGAAGTACATCTAGGATCTTCTTGCTCGTGCTGCTCTTAGTGATAAGGTCACTGCTGAATCTTAGTCCTCTTCACTACTTCCTTGAGATTGTTCCTTATTTCCCAAGAGAAGTATATCCAAAATCTTCTTGCTTGTGCTGCTCTTACTTATGAGCGCACTGTTGAGACTCCGAGTCAACGTTCACCTTTGTGCCCACCTTTGCTCCCTGCCAGTCTGGATGGGCATTCTTTGCCCTGCTGCGGGCTGCTATGAGTACTGTCTCAATCCCACATCCCGTGTTCCCTTTATGTGCGACACCATAACCGCACGCTCAAGCACCACCAATAGGGAGCAGGAGCTCGGACAGTCGATGCATACCTGGTTTATGCACGGGACGAGCCGAGGACAGGCTACCTAAAGTCAAGGCCAAGGGCGCAGTAGGAGAACCTGGGGTGCTTAATCAAGTGCGTGACCCACAACCCGCAAACAGGAAAAGAACGCCAAGCCGGATCAGTGGGGTACGAAGAGTGCATAGGCACGTGGGATGTTGGATCAAGTCCCTCTGCTGCCACCATCGCCAGTCTCTGCCTTTATTGCCTTGTCTACCAGTTATTTTCAGGATTGGCATCATCCCCTTGGATCACATGTTATCTCTCATCCTTAGTTCGACGTGGTCTTCTTCGATCCGTCTCCGATGATATCTCTAATCCACGGCCCAATTACCTTATACTCATAGCGAGACAGTGTCTCGTCGTCCTTCCATTCTTGTTCAATATGATCTTAGGGGTCCATCTCCCTTTGCCTCCGATAGTAACTTCTCTCGACACACCTGGATATACTTTATTTCTTGTAGTGAGGTCTTATAAGCCTTTTGATGCCATGGTTCACACTCAGTTCTCTACACCTATTCATGTGTTCTGTGATGACTCCGGTGGAATCCTTTTTGAGCAGACTTTGGTTCTCTTATCCTGGTGCTCATGCTCAAAATGGCGTGGCTGAGCGCAAGCATCGTCACCTTCTTGAGACGACTTGTCCGTTGTGGTCACCGCATCTCTTCCGTCGCACTTTTGGGTCGACTTTGTCTCCACTTCCATCTATCTCATCAACCTTTAGCAATCCACTGCTCTGCAGGGTGACGCTCCTTTCGAGCATTTATTTGATCGTTTATTTGGCGCTTCAATTATTTGGTTGTGTTTGCTATGTCCTTCTTGCCCCTCGTGAACGCACCAAACTGACTTGTGAGCATGTTGAGTGTTTCTTCTTAGGATACAATGATGAGCATAAGGGATATCATTGTTGGGATCATGTTGGTCGTCGAATGCCTATTTCTCGGGATATGACTTTTGTTGAGTCCATCTTCGGCCTTTTAAGTGGAGTATATCTCTTTCCACAATTTTCCCGACACTCCTACCACTCCTATTGAGCCCTTATCCAGTCGTCGTACTACTCCTACTTCTCTAATTGTTGTAGAACCAACATCATCATCTCCTATAATTTCCTCACCTCACTTATCACATGATTCTACACCTTCATCACCGATGGCTTCCTTGTCTCCATCACCTGAGTTTATCCCGATGATTCCAACTCGTATTTTTCCATCTTTTCCTAATTTCTATACAGGACATCTACGTGTTGTGGATGCGTCTACTGATGTGCCATCTCCCTCGTCTCAGCCTACTTATGGCTTGCGTCCTCGTCCGCTTTGGCATGTTAACCATCTAGGTCTTCCAAGCATTGGCGATGTTGTTCTTGAGCCAACTTCTTATTGTGGTGTTGTTCATACCAAATGGCATCTTGTGATGGCAGAGGAGACTGCTGCTCTTGAGCGCATTGGCGCGTGGGATATTGTATATGTTCCTCCTCGTGTTCGTCCCATCACTTGGTGGGTCTACAAGGTTAGGACTCACTCTGATGGTTCTCTTGGGCGTTACAAATCTCGTGTTGTGCATAATGGCTTTCAGCAGGAGCATAGTCTTGATTACGATGAGACTTTTGCTCACCACTGTTTGCACACTTCTTATTGAGGCCTCTGTTTGCCACTGATCTGTGTCTATGCTTGATGTTAAGAATGCATTTCTTAATGGTGTGCTGCTCCTTACGACATGCTTTCTCATCTTCATCACTCTCACTATGGCTCTAAGCAAGCCCCTCGCACCTGGTTTGAGCGTTTTGCCTCTATGGTGGCTACTGCTGATTTTCATCGAGTGCTCATGATCCGACATTGTTTGTCCTCCTTTCTGTTCTTGGTAGGACTCTTCTTCTATAAGTTGATGACATGATCATCACTGACGCAGACCATGAGTATATTGCCATTGTTAAGGCATGTCTTTGTATGCAGTTTCTTATGTTTTATCTTAACCCTCTCTGCCACTTTCTTGGGATTGAGGTCCCTTAATGCTAAAATAATAATAATTTAGGATCTTCTTACTCGCGCTGCTCTTACTGATGAGCACATGTTGAGACTCCCATGGAGCTCAATGTTCACTTCCCTCCTACTGATGTTGACCTATTGTCTGATCTGGCGCTTTATTGACATTCTATTGTGAGTCTATCTGTCTAGCACTCGCTCGAAAGAAGAAACAGACTGCAGTGCAGTGCCTCCCATTCAAGTGCACCTCCTCCTGTGGCGCCGTCGCTCAACTTTCCTACTCTACCCTCCACTATATGCTCTGCGACATTGTCGTCGTGGCTAGGATGGTGGCAAACTCGCTAGCACCGATGCCTCTCGCATGATGTTGCTAGAGCCTTCATCCTCTCAAGTGGCATGACACTCCCATGGAGCTCAACATCCACCTTTGTTTGATCTGACACGCTATCATCATCTTGTTGGGAGTCTTGTCTATTTAGATGTCACTCGTCCAGACATTTCATATCATGTTCTCATTCTAAGTCACTTCGTCTCTACTCTCACTTTTATCCACTTGTCACCCCCCCCCATTCTACGATATCTTCGTGGAAATATCTTTCACCGTCTCTCTTTTTCCTGTGCTCAAGTTTGCATGTCCCTTTCTACTTACTATGTTTCTTGATGGTTTTCTCATTGCCTAGAAGACAAAGAAACAGATTGCGCTTTTCCCTTCTAGTGCAAATGCTGAGTTGCAAACTATGACTCTTTTGACAACAAAGGCATATGATGGTAGCTTAAGGAATTTTTGTTGTTTCTATCATTACACCTACTCCTCTGTTGTAGAGGTACAGGTGTTGTCACTCACCTACTCCTCTGTTGTCAGAGAGTACAGGTGCTACCAATATTGTGCACGACCCTGTACAACATAGCTCACCATGCATATTGGTGTCGATGCTTCCTTCATATGCTCCATTGTGCAGGATCAAATAATTTCTCTATTTCTTCAGACTCAGTGTTCTTGATCCACCATTAGCTAGGGAAGGATTTTATTCTCTAGTACTCCCTCCATTAACGATTATAAGATGTTCTAACTTTTTTTTGAATCAGGTGTACATAGACACGTTTTAGTGTGTTTTGTTCACTCATTTCTGTACGTAGTTCATATTAAAATATCCAAAACATCTCATAATAGTGAACAAAGGGAGTATACTTTTATACTTAAAAGAAGGAATTTTCCGTTGCCCTTTATGGTCATCCAGCCGGGCATAGCTCCCCCCTGTGGCCTCCACCCCGAACATACCTCCCCCTAAACATGCTCGAGTGCACTCTTGCTCCTTTTCTAGACCACACACCATACTCTAGATTCTCTCAACCGAGATCCTTATTTATTGCAGTATGGGACTATAACATTGCACATTATTGTTGCTTCTCTGGGTCAAATGAGTGGCCGGCACCTCCTTCCGCAATGCCGTCACCCACCATCCCGTTCTACCCTCTGTTGTGGCATTGTCATCGCAACAAGGATGGTGGCAACCTCGCTTGCGCCGATGTCTCTCGTGTGATGTCACCAGAGCCTTCATCCTCTCAAGTGGCATGAATGGCCGAAGGGGACACTGTCGCCATGGCTGTTGGCATTCCCTTCCTTGGATCATGAAGTGATTGGGAGTGAGACTAAGGGAAATATGGGAAATGAGACGATTACTAGCGTATCAGGGCAATGAGGCCCAAACAAAACCGCTGAGATGAGTTAGGCCCACTACCAAAATGGTAGGTGTATTCTTCAACAAAGTGGGGACACATTTTTGATGGAAACAAGACCGAGTGGGATATAGTCGTACTCTATCAATCTCAAATAATAATCTGCTTTTTTCTTGGCAAACATTAACCCCTACTTTCAAATAATAATTTGACCCAAACACTAAACTAGCGTTGACCATAAACTTTTATACATCACACCATATGTTTAGAATCTACTAAGGCGTATGAAAAAAAGGGATAAATCTACACACGTAATTTACATGTAACCGTTATAATTATATCGTTTTAGAAATGCTATAGGTAGGTTTGGCTAGATGTCTAGGCCCATGTCTACACTCTATAACATTGTATGTTTGTAAAAGAAACATTACAAAATATGCAAGTCTATATAGCAGCTAGTCTCCTACAAAGAAACATGTGTTTCTCTTTTGGAATAAAAGACCATAACCTTTTTTTGCGGGGGAAATAACCATAAACTTAACAGTCAACTGAACAGCAACACAACTAAGAAAATGAAAATATAATCACAATATACATAGAATAAGAATGTGTGAAATAGATAACCATGTCGTAAACATCAGTTGTGGACAAATTTAGGGTGGTTGATAAAACAGAATCATTACCTTTGAAGCAGAATTGAGATTTGATCATTCCAGAGTTCCAATAATTATGTAGAATGAATCAAAATTGTCACATAACTGAGTGTAACTGGTTGGGTGGTGAGCTGATCTAGAGGTGGGGTTGCGACTGCATCCGCTGGAGCCTCGGACTGTCGATTTGGACAACCCGATTTAAATGCAACAGCAGCAGCTCCCACAATGCTAGAGAAATTTTCACTATCTGCAATATCATTAGAAGCATTAATGCTTAGGAATGAGAAGCAGGTTGCACTGAACAAACCTCATCCAAATTGTGCTTTGTACTGGAAGCAAGTTGTTGAGCTTACATAGTGCTTAAGTTTCACCTCCTAACATACGGCGATGGACTGTTCGCACCTTACTTTGCAACTAGCAATACAAGTGGAGTGACAACGTGCAAACTGATGCCGCCATGGTGCCGAAGGCCCAAGCCATCACTTTTATGTGCAAAATAGATCATTCTGGAATATGCTAATGGAAAGGGTAGCTCCATTTTGTTGCCTGCCACAATAGCAAGAAAATTTCTGTTGTCACTTTCTAACAGCGCTTGCCAATTACATAAAGAAATACTCCCTATCTTCACAAATATAAGATTTTTTGGATATTTCAATATGGACAACATACGGCCTGAAATGAGTGAACAAACACACTAAAATGCATCTATATACATCTGAATCAGAGAAAAAGGTAGAACATCTTATATATGTGAACTGAGGGAGTAGCATTCTACTAGCACAAGCCAATTACATACAGAAATAACATTCACCAAATTCAACTAGTTGCAAGACCACAAAAGAGTGGATAGCTAGTTAATAAATCAAGCTATTCCGATTATTCAGAGCCTCGAGACAGATTGATAGTCTTTTCAAATGTTCGATAGTCTTTTCAAATCATAATTTCCGTATACGTTTACCTAAAGAAAAAGAGTGTGCTGTGTGAAGTGAGTGCACATTATGATTCTTTACCTGATGCTAGAAAAAAAATCTATGTTTTGTAACAGGACAACTGATCAAATATGCTTTAGTCATAAATTTTATATCTTCCTTGTGAGTTCCACAGGGGCAAATTAGCAGCAGTAGCAAAGCAGTAGCAGCAGCAGAGCATCACGCGGCAAACAGTGGGAAGCAGGAGCATTACACGGCAAACAGCTGGGTAGCAAGAACATCATGCTGTAGGAGGGTGTCTACCTTGTCCGTGGTGGCGGGCGAGGCGAGCGTTCCGCGGCAGCGAGGGAGCATCCTCCGCCACGAGCACATGCTCTGTTCTTTTACCGCGTCGCGACCGGCAGGCGGAACCAGCGGCAGGAGGCGCCATGCGCACCGGCGTGAGGAGATGTGGTCGAAGACACCCTCGGTAGCACGACGACGGGGAATTCGAGGAGGAGCATGACTGGATCTGCCGCCGCCCACCGCCTCGGGCTCGCCTCCTCGTGGTGCATCGCTGTGGTAGCCGTCGTCTAGGCGCCTCAGGCTCCCAACGTGCTCGCGGCGAACCAGCCTCCGTCGGCAGCTTGGACCTGAGGTCGGATGCCGAGACCCCAGGCGCCCGCCGCGACGCCACCTCCCCCTCATCCCCTCCAACTCCCGAACCCGACGATGCTCAGCCGCCATCGAGCTCGTACTCGCGAGTCGCCGCCGCCTGACTGCTCTCTCGATATACGTCCCCACATCTTTAAAGCCGGCGGCATGCTTGGATCTAAAAGCCGAACCCCTTTGTTGTTCCGACTTCCGAGTTGTAGACGAGCGGCAAATAGGGTTTTCCTCCTAGACGTGCGCGACCCAAGGCCCATTGCATTGCAGCGACGAAACCGCCTATGGGCCAGCCCAACTAGCAAGTAAACGTATTTTTTTCCTACAAGATTCTTTCTGGTTTTTTAACTTTTTTTAATAATCCTCCTTGACTGGTTTTCCTTTCCTTTTCTTTTGTTTTTTATACTAGCAAAAGAGCCCGTGCGTTGCAACCGGAGAGAAAACATAACACACACTCTTAACCCAACAATCATCACCAAGACCATAATAGGTCCATCTCCTTTATTTTTGCGAGGCATCATATTTGTGTTGCCGCTTATCCTCCTTCTCACCCTCGCCGGCGATGGCCTCGGTGTTCAAACAAAACAAAAAAAAAAACGTGTTTGAATATGTTTAATTCTAAGGCGTCTCTCTCTCCCTCTCCCTCCCTCCCTCTCTCTCTCTCTCTCTCACACACACACACACACTCACTCACTTTCTCTCACTCTCGCGATGAGAAATCTGTTGTTTTCCCCTGTGACATTTTTCAGAGGTATGCATGTGTAGTTATCGATGTTTTCTTTTCCCTATATTGTTATAGTGGGGTGTTTATTTGCAATCTGAGTCGCCGCCGGTACGAAAGGAAAACGGATCTTATGCTATAAATTATAAGTTTGCTCCCAAAATGATATTTTTAAAATATTTAACAGGTAAAATTAACATCATATTTAGATTCCACATATTTTTCTAATAAAATTTCATATATAATATGTTAAAATCGAAGTTACAGTTTAAAAGATACGGATAATTTAGAAAATCATTTATTTGACTTAAATATATTCTAAAATAATATTAAAAAATACTTAACAGGTGAAAATAATCTCATATTCATATCCTACACATTTTTTAATCAAATTTCATATATAACATGTTTAAATCGGAGTTACGATTTAAAAGATATGGATGATTTAAAAAAACATTGTTTGACTTAAATATGATCCGCGGATGAATTACCTAAAACATCAGTGGGGTTTTCAAAAATGTAAAATAACGGTTCGGGTGTGACTTAAATCCAGACTGCAGGTTGATTTCAACAAAACACATGGACTTTTGTGTAAAATATGAAAAAAAAACGATTTGTTTTAACTTAAAACAGGATTGCGGGTTGAATTCTTTGAAATAGAGGGACTTTTCTAAAAAATGCCATGACGGACAAAAGAAACCCAATTTGCTTTATTATTAGGTAAAAATAAAGATTACTTTCACTAGTTTTACAAAAAAATGAATTCTTTTCTCTATTTTTCTTTTCATTTTTTCCTGTTTTCACAGTTTTTAAAAAATGACCAGAATTTGGAAAACTGTTTGCTATTTCAAAAAACTCGTGTTTAAAAATAATGTTAAAAAATTGGGACAATTGCATTTTTACCCCTAGTTGGTTCCTACCCACGGGTTTTGCCCTTACTTTTCGAGCTTGCTCAGTTTTGCCCTTACTTTTTCCATCGAGATCCCTCGAATGCCCTTTGACCGTTTGACCAAAACTTTGAAAATTCATAACTAATTCATATGAACTCAGAAAAATGCAAATAAGATATCAAAATGCTCAGATAAACATTACCTTTAAGGGCATATAATTTGCATTCAGGACAAAAGCATCGTTAAACTACCCGAGGTAATTAATGTTATTAACATTATTAAAAATAAATAGGTATAAACAATATTTTTTCGTGAATAAAAATTATCAAATGTACGTGATGTATTCTGAACATCCTAATGCCTTATTTGCATTTTCCTGAGTTCGTATCAACTTGTTATGAAGTTTCCAAATAATGGTCAAAGTCATTAGAACATTCATAACAAGTTGATACAAACTCAGAAAAATGCAAATAAGTTATCAGGATGTTCAGAAAACATCACCTACATTTGCATGTAATTTTTATTCATGAAAAAAATATTGTTTGTACCTATTTATTTTTAATAATGTTAATAACATTAATTACCTCGGGTAGTTTAAATGATGATTTTGTCCTGAATGCAAATGATGTGCCCATAAAGGTAATGTTTATCTGAACATTTTGATATCTTATTTGCATTTTTCTGAGTTCATATGAATTAGTTATGAATTTTCAAAGTTTTAGTCAAACGGTCAAAGGTCATTCGAGGGACCTTGATGGAAAAAGTAAGGGAAAAACTGAGCAAGCTCGAAAAGTAAGGGCAAAACCCGTGGGTAGGAACCAACTAGGGGTAAAAATGCAATTGTCCCTAAAAAATTTGAAATCCTGTTCGTGCTTTTAGAAAAATGTTCACTGTTTCAAAAATAATTCGCGTTTCCATATTTTGTTTCAAGTTTCAAAAAGAGTTCCCATTTTTAGAAACAATCACAGGTCCAAAAAACACACTTTTAGAAAGAAAAAATGGAGTATCAAAAAATGCTTTTGTTTTCAAAATTTGTTTGAAATTGCGAAAAATGTTCTAGTTTTCGAAAAAAATCACAAATTCAAAAAGGTTTCAAGATTCCTGAAAATTTATTTGCATTTTCTAAAAATGTTTGAGTTTTTAAAAATTGTCACAATTTTAAAAATGTTCGCGTTTCAAAAAATATTTCACTTTTTCCAAAAACAAATGCCTTTGAATTTCCAAAAATGTTTAGAGCGATAACTGCTCATAGTTTTGATGTGTGTGTGCTGCCTATCAGACACTAAAGCTCATCAACTTGAGTGGCTAGTAACTCGCGTTCAACGACGGGAGGTCCTATGTTTGATCCCTCACACGTGCGTACTTTTTTTAGCAATTTTCGCTGCTTGTACCACTCGCATACTTTTTTAGCATTTTTCACCCGTGTTCCCTGGTGGGATGTCCTATATGAGATGAGTTATATGATTAGTCCAAAAAATATAGGTATACAAAGGTAGTATACCTAAAAGCTTACATTAACATGTAGATCATTGAGTATGATTTGTTTGATTTCTTGCAATATTTTTGTAATAATGAGATGATGATATAGGAGTGTATTAGTGAATGATTGTGGTTCAATATAAATACCGGTGTTAAGGTTTGTGAGTCTCAATACATGAATGTGTTGGTCTTTGACATAGCGAGGAAGTGCCTGCTTAACTGGTTTGAAACCCTCAATAATATTCAGACTGTGCTCCGCGCCCGACAAAGATGTCTCAATTCTCGCGAAGAAAGCCATTTAGTGCTTCATCCAATGGAGCATCAAGACGAGTTACAATAGAGGTCGTTTTAGACAGATTCTCGAGGTGAACCTAAAATTTTACCATGTCATGAGTTGGTTTAAATGACGTTGATTTTGATCGTTTGGCGAGGACAACATCGTCCTTGTCAACAGTTGCTCGTAGCTTAGATAACTCCTCGGCAGCTAAGGCCTCAGATTCTGCTTCCAGAGCCAAAGTTGCGGTCTTGTCCTCGGCTTTAAGCGATCGGTCTGGATTGTTGTTTACTGTAATCGTCGTTGGGCCCGGGCATTTTTAGTTTCATGTATGCATAATGGGACACAGCGCGAAACGTGGCGAACGCAGATCGACCTAGCAGTGTGTGTTAGCCGCTCCAGAACAGGACGATGTCAAAGATTAACTCCTCGACCTAGTACTTGTCGGTTGTGCTGATTACCACGTCCAGCGTGACTTTACCGGTGCATCATGCTTCCTTTCCTGGGAATTTACCTTTGAAGGTGGTCCTGCTAGACAGGATGCGGGATCTGTCGAACTGCATTTTTGCAAAGTATCCTCGTAGATGAGGTTGAGGTTGCTGCCTACGTCCATAAGGACCTTGGACAGTCAATATTTGTCAATGATAGGGTCGGGGACGAGAGACGCAACTCCTCGGTCGTGGACTCCTATCGGTTGGTCTTGGTGACCAGAGGTGATCAGAATGTCAGACCACCTTTTTTTGGACGTCGTCTTGCTGTCAATGTGGCAGATCTCTCGAAGTGCTCTTTTTCGTTGATTTATTGAGGAGTGGTCTCGTAGATCATGAGGACATCCCTGGCTTCAGACAGGTGGTGCCCTTGATTATGATTGACTGTTACACCTTGGTTTAGATGAACACCGGGTTGTCTAGGAACTCCACTCCTCCTTTCACTATTTGTCATACGATCCAACAACTCCTGAGCTTGTGGGTAACTTGCTTATTAGGGGAGGTGGGGTGAATCGTGCATGGCTCGTCGAGTATGGTCTCCAGCAGCGATTCGGTTTTGTCATTCCGACTTTTCTTCCATGACGGTTGGTCGTCTTGCTCATTGGTGTTGGCGCGCTTTGATCATCTATTCCAACATGGGCGCCTGCTTTCTTCCCCTGCTTCGGGTAGCTCCGAACTGGGGCTCTGGTGCCATTGATTGGCCGACCAAGCGTCCTCCATAGCGCAATATTTTGTCACTATGTCAAAGAGTTCAACGAACGTCCTGAGACGTTTTCGTGAAACAACTTTTCCAAGTCCCTTATCGTAGACGTTGTAAAGGAATGCCGGTATGGCCTCCCAATCTGTGCAATCCAGAATTTTCTTTTTCATAAAAAAACGTGTCCAGAATTGCCAACCATTTCCTTTGTCTTTTGCACGACAAGGGCTAAATACCAAGTGTCACTTGGCCCTGATTGATCGGGCGGTACTCGATGTGGGGGGGGGGGTGGAGAGAAAAGTGTATTCAGATCTAAAATCGGTCTCCCAGACGGATTTTCCCAAGGTTGATCTGACGTAGGCCCCGGTCCTACTTGCGGGGCCTGGCTAGCCTGGCCACCACACTGTGTCCTCGGACCCGGGCTCCAAGCCTGGTCCAACACATCGTAGTTTCCGTCCCAAGCCTCGTATAATGCTGGTGCTTAGGCAGAAGTCACCTGCTGCTCCTCGACCAGATCTAGTGTCATGGAGGGGGATATTGCAGCAAGGCCTGGCCCACCAAGCTAGACATCTCGGTGACGGGTTGGAGTCTGAATCTCCTCCAAGGGACCGGTTGCAAGCCGAAGCATGGGAAATTCTGGCATGAAAGCTGCGTCATCGCCGATCTGATCATCGGTTGGTGACACCATCGAGTCGCTTTGACTACTCGGAGGGTCCTGCATGGGCCACCAATGACAGAGTCGAATCCGGCCGATCTGAGGTAGGGGCCCCAATCTGGTAGTCTTAACTAGATGGGAACAGGACACAAGGGGACACCATTGTTTACCCAGGTTCAGGCCCTCTCTAAGAGGTAAACCCTTGTGTCCCACTTTGATTGTATTGATGGATGGGGTACAGAGTATAGGTTGATCTACCTCGACATCGAGTATGAATGAGTTGGCCTCTACGGTGTACAACCCTCGGCTTATATAAACGCCGGTAGTACCTGGGGTTACATAGTCGGTTGCATATGAAGATAAGTATGTTGAAGATTGCATTTCGACAATGGTAAAACAAGACCAGCAAAGCCGCCCGATGTGCCGACAAATCCTGATAGGAGCTGCACATATCTCGTTCTCAGGGCACACTGGATGAGACATCCTACGAGTAAAACCAGACCTCAAGTTTCCCCGAGGTGGCCCCGCAGTCTACTCAGTTCGGACCAACACTCGAAGGAGCACTGGCCCCGGGGGGGGGGGGGGTTAAAATAAATATGACCCTTGAGTCTGCAGAACCCAAGGGAAAAAGGCTTAGGTAGGCAAATGGTAAAACCAAGGCTGGGCCTTGCTGGAGGAGTTTTATTCAAAGCGAACTGTCAAGGGGGTCCCATAAATCACCCAACCGCGTAAGGAACGCAAAATCCGGGAACATAACACCAGTATGACGGAAACTAGGGCGGCAAAAGTGGAACAAAACACCAGGCATAAGGCCGAGTCTTCCACCCTTTACCAAGTATATAGATGCATTAATTAAATAAGAGATATTGTGATGTCCCAACATAACCCTGTCCATCATGAAGCAATCTTCAACTTCACCTGCAACTAACAATGCTATAAGAGGGGCTGAGCAAAGCGGTAACATAGCCAAACAACGGTTTGCTAGGAAGGGTGAAAAGGTTAGAGGCTGACATGGCAACTTTGGAGGCATGGTAAACAAGTGATAGGTAGCGCAACATAGCGATAGAACGAAGCAACTAGCAAGAAAAGAGAGAGGTGATATCGAGGGTAATGGTCATCTTGCCTGAAATCCCTATAGGAAGAAGAACGAGTCCATGAAGAAGACAAGCAGACGTAGTCGAACGAATCCTCACAACTCCGGAACGAAACCGAAGCTAACGAGAGAAGCAAACCGGAAAGAAGCAAACAACATGGTAAACAACCATCACATAATCATGGCATGATGCACAACCAAATATGATGCATGTCCGGTTTAAAGAGGCATGGCATGGCAATATGCAAAAACAACACTACAAGTTAAGTGGAGCTCAAATATGCAACGAGTTGCATATTGACGGAACACCACATCAAGTTATTTAGTTCACTCTCGGTTATGCTACCAAACAATATTAAATGTTGTTAAACATGGCAAGAGGTGAAGCATAATAAAACTACCTAGCTAGGCAATTTTAAATGAGGCCGGAAACAACAAACAACAATTCCGGAAAATCCCCATATGTCATTTAGCAATTTAATGCAAACACAATTTTAAACATTTTAAATTTTGTTATCATGATGCGGATGACATATGCAAGTTTATGCAATTTTATGAAAATGTTAACATGAGCATGATACGAGGCATTTGTCGCCATGGCGTAAGGAAAAAGGTGCCACGGCGGTGAAACGGAAATGGTGCCACGGCAACATATCGGTTCCGGTAGCTCACGGAGATACCGGTGCAAAAGAAGTGGGCGTGAGCGTGTCATGAAAGGATGGTGGGGTGATCCCGGATTCTGGGTTCCCACAGGACGGCGGCATGGCAAATGAGGAACGTGCACGAAACAAACAGGCATGGTGCAAACATATCGGACATCTCATACATGCAAGGGCATCTCATCGCGGTCGTCTTGGGTTATACCTTCGAAGCGTGCATTTCGGGGCGGATCGAGTTCGTCGAGGGAAGTAGTGGTACATGAGTCGTAGGGGAAGTAGTTGTTCACGGGCCGTAGTGGAGGTAGTCGTTCTTGCGACGATAGTGGAAGTAGACGTTCACGGGTCGTCGTGGGAAGTAGTCATACACGGTGTCGGTAGAGGTACTCGCGATCTTGGCGAGGGTAGTTGTACACGTTTTTCGTAGATGAACTTGGCGTAACCGTGCGGTAATCGAACTTGGCGCTCATGGTACACGGGTCTTCGAGCGACGGTAGATGTACACGGCAATCATAGTGGAACTTGGTGTTCCGAAGGGGTACTTGGTGTTGACGGTCCTGTAGTCGTACAAGGCATCCGGTGAACTTGGCGAAATCCACGAAGGCGTAGACGTTCCAAGGTACTTGACACATCAGTAGGTGTAGTCAGTCTTGACGATCCAAAACGAAGCAACACCAGGGCCTCGAGTGGCAGCAGCAAGGAGGCGAAGGAGCCCTAGCCGGAGATGGTTTAGGCAGTGGCAAACCATGAGCAAGATGGGGCTGCCGGGCCAAGGTGGAGGCGGACAGCAGTGGTCAAAGGCGGCAGTGAGGCGACGGGGGACAAGGGCGAGCCGACGTCGCGGGGTTGCGGGAGGCGAAACCACAGGGCGGCGCGGCTGCTGTTGGTGAGGCGGCACACGAGGAGGAGGTCGGGGATGGGTCGTCGAGGCTGGAACAAGGGTGGAGGCGCACAGGAGGAGGCTTGAGGCGCGCTGGAGGTGGTGGTCCTCGCGGGTGCAAGGCGGCCGGTGCTGGGGCTCCGACGAACTCCGGCCAAACGGAGGGGACGAGCGGCGCAGGGCTCTTGCTGGGCGTAGAGGACGACGGATGCAGGCGCAGGTGCTCGAGGAGCTCCTCTCCTCGAGCGCTCGGGCGACGGGGACTGATGGCGCTGGTGGAGATGCAGGTGTGGAGCCACCGGAGTTGGACAAGGAGGAGGCGGGATGGCGCGGCAGTGGCCTGGTTCTGCGATGGCTGGCGGCGGATGCAGGCTACGAGGAGGAGGCCGAGGGGATGGGATGAGGGCGCGACGCTCCTCTCTTTCTCTCTCTCTCTCTCTCTCTCTCTCTCTCTACGACAGCGCAACGAGGGAGGAGGGGATCGAGCGCTGGGCTCTCCCTGGCGATGTGCGTGTGTGAGTGGCGGCGCGAGGGAACGAGAGGGATGGGGATCGAGCGCTGGGGAAATCGCTAGGGTTAGATAGGGGCGGATGGGCCGGCTTAGGTGGTCCTAGGGAGGCCGGCGGAGGAGCCTTGGCCCATGCGGGTGGAGCTGGAGAAAAAGCCTGGTTCTCTCTCTCTCCCTACTTCTTTATTTCCCAAAAATAGAAAATAAATCTAGGAAGAAAAGGAGAAGAAAGGAAGGTAGAAATAGAATTTTGGGCATGGGGATTATTTTCCCGGACTCGCAAAAATGATCTTGATCCAAGAAAAATAGAAGTGGGCATGACCGAAAGTTTAAATTCAAACTCATTTGAAATTAATTCAAATGGGTTTGAACTAGGACTTGATAAAAGGAAGGTCCAAAAATGTTCGGATTTTTGATGGAGCTCCGGATAATGGTAAAAGAATTATTGGCAAGGTCAGAGAGTCAAAACTTGAAGAAGAAAAGGCCGAGGGATTTAATATGCAAGTGGGTTCATGGGTGATTCCAAAACAATGGAATATTTTATAATATCTCCCTAAATATCGGGAGGGTATGTTTTAAAGAGAAATCACCATTGTGAATATCCCTCAATTTAAATGGATCGAAAAATCCATACAATTTATTTAAAAGAGTTTTAAAAACTAAATGACATGATGGCATGATGACATGATGCAATGCAAGAGATGGCATGATGAATGCACAAACAAAACAAATCACACGACAAAACTCGGAATAGCTGGAAGTCTTCTGGAGCGTCGGTCTCGGGGCGTCACAACACTCCACCACTACAAGAGGATCTCGTCCCGAGATTTAGGATGGCACCGGAGGGAAGCGGAAGAGAAAGAGGTAAGACAAAGTGTCAGGACCCCGACTCAATGTCACATCGATCTAGCCTGTAACACCTCATATCACTTTGCGGCCTCACGCACGGTATTCCCACGGGTGTCGCCTTACCTTTGCCCGGGACCGTTTGCGCCTTTTGGCTCACGTATATGATGATGTCGCTAGCATCCATATGATAAGGAGCCCGGGCTGACATGACTAGTCGTAAACCCAAAGTGGCATAGACTTACAGGGACAGGCATCCATGACCCAGCATCGAACGTGTCGGTCATCAGCAAGTGGGTCCGGGCTGTAGCACTGGGCTAGCAGGACTCCGGTAAACCGGGCTGTAGCGGGCTAACAGGGCTCCGGTACTCAATGCGTGACATTTTCCCGAAGGGACAGACACAAGAACGAAGAAGGACACATGCCGGCCAGCCTAAGTGTTCCGAAGCAGTAGCAAGCTACCATGGCTCAATGGAAACACTAGGAGACATTTCCCGGTAAGAGAGGCTACTAAAGATAAACAACTAGATAGTCAGATCCCACACATACCAAGCATTTCAATAACATACACACAATATGCTCGATATGTGCAAATACAACATGGCATCACAACATGACTCTACAACTCAAGTATTTATTCAATAGGCTCCGAGGAGCGAGATATTACAAACATGGGTCTCATGACCCAACAATCAGAGCATACAAGTCAAAGCACATGCGGAAGCTTAACATGTCTGAGTACAGACATCTAGAAATGAAAATGGCTGAGAAGCCTGACTATCTACAAGATCCTGCCGAGGGCACAAGATCGTAGCTGAGGTAACAAGCTAAACGTCGAAGTCCACGCGGTACTACTAACGAGACTGAAGTCTCTCTACAAAAACATAAATTAAGCAACGTGAGTACAAATGTACCTAGCAAGACTTACATCAGAACTAACTACATATGCATCACTATCAACAAAGGGATGGTGGGGGTTTAACTGCAGCAAGCCAGCTTTGACTCGGTGGCTATCCTGAACTACGTCTGCAAGTAACTCTTTTGAGGTGGCGCACACGAGTCCACATATTCACCATATCAATACACCACTATGGATCCACTCCCGTCTCCCTACGAGAACGCCATCCATAGCACTCACGCTTATCTTGCGTATTTTAAAGTATCCACTTTCACTTGTCTATGAACTATGCAAGGGGTCCAAGTTTCCATATCCAAGGAATCCGGCTATTCGAATAGATAATGATAACCCTGCAGGGGTGTACTTCTTCACACACGCTCCCGCCACTTATCGCCCTGTACACGTCATGTACCTCGGCAACCTTCAAGCGGAAGCCGGGCGAGGGAGTCGGCCACGACCTGACTAACCATACAAGTCTCTCGTCCAGGTTTATCGCCTATTCGGGTTCCATCCGCAAGGAGATCCGGCCGGGGTGTCGCTCACGGCCCCAAACGATGTGAGCAGGGTTCCCAAGCCCACCATCCGGGTGCTACTTGGTATACCGGGCCACTGTGCCTAGTCTGTCCCAAGCCCACCTGTATCGGGTGCCACTTGGTAGACTACTAACACTACCTACAAACACCAGAAACTAGTTGCAACTCCTGGACAGAGATCAAGTTGATTAATAAGTCGAGAGGGGCACTTAAGCATTCCAATGTGTGGTAGTAGCTGGTCATGGATCACAAACACAGAACTCAGTTCCTGAGGACGGCTGCAATGAGACAACCCACCATGTACTCCTACATGGCCTCTCACTGCTACCTTTACCAAATCGTGTTCACACACTTAGCTCTCAACGGTAGGACATGTTCACACACCTCTGATTCATCCCCGATGAATCAGACCTGACTCAACTCTAAGCAGTAGCAGGCATGACAAACAAGCATGAATGAGTAGGCACAACAGGGCTCAAACAACTCCTACTCATGCTAGTGGGTTTCATCTATTTACTGTGGCAATGACAGGTCATGCAAAGGATAAAGGGGTTCAGCTACCGTAGCAAGTAGCAAATATGTCGTTGTTGTCCTAATGCAGTAAAAGAGAGCGGGAGCGGGAGAGTGGGATTTTATCGGAATGAACAAGGGGGTTTGCTTGCCTGGCACTTCTGAAGATAACATTGAGTCTTCATCAGTGTCAACGATCACATCATCGGTACAGCGTCTACCGAGGGGGAACAACACCGGCAAACACAGAAGAAACACGATCAATGCAATGCACAATATGATGCATGCTATGACATGGCAATATGAATGTGTTTTGGGATAATGCATCTAGCAACAGGTTAAATGGGGTTGGTTTGAACACTAGGTTCAAATTCAAACTCCATATGTGAGAGTTTAAATGCCATTTAATTGATTTGTGCTAAACAGCAGCTATAAGTTGTTCTAACATGCATGAAAATGGTACAGATGGATAGATTGGATTTTTTTGATCATTTTTCATATATAACTTGTTTGATTTGGAGCTACGGTTGAATTACTATGAATTTTAGAAGTTTTAGGCATTTTCTGGAATTTTCTGAATAAAAATAAATCCAGAAAACATTACTGCGTCAGCCTGACATCATCATGACGTCAGCAGGTCAACAGGGGCTGGTCCAGGTCAAACCTGACCAGTGGGGTCCACTGGTCAGTGACTGGGGCTGGTTAGTGCCGCTGACGTGTGGGCCCAGTCAACGGCCACGTCAGCGCGGTTAAACTGACGCGTGGGGCCACTGCAATTAGATTAAACTTAATCTATTTTAGTTAGCCGGTTAGTTAGACGGTGGGGCCTGGCTGTCTGTGACACGGTGCGGTGGTTAGTGGTTAATTAAGCCAGCCACGTCAGCTGGCCGGAGACTAGCCGGCGACGACCACAGAGCACAGCGGGGGCACGCCGGACTTGAGCTGCGGGCGACGGATGGATGCGCGAAGGCCACCAGGGGGTAGCCCGCGCTCGACCGCGTCTAGCTGAGCGATCGGAAGGCCTCGGGGTCGCCGGAGATGATGGCGGCGAGCACAAAAGCGGCGGCCGGAGCTCGGGCGAGCTCAAGGTCAAGGCCACAGCGGCCTTGGTGATGCGGGGTTAACACCTACGGTGTCTACGCGGTGCGGCGAGAACGTTGGACGCATGCCCGGGACCGAATGGTCACCGAAGCGTCATCGCCGGCGAGCTTTGGCAGCGGCGCTTGTCGGTCATCAAGGGGGCGACGGCTACGGCAATCAAACGAAGAGGGGAAGAGGGGGAAACGGTGGCGGAGCTCACAGCGGTGCCGTAGGGATGGTTAGCGGGCTCGGGGACGTCCTGTGTGCGGCGGATCGACGACGATGGTGGCCGGAGCCCGAGGTGGAAGACGACGGTGATGGCGACGTTGCTGGCCTCCCGGGGTCGCGTGCGTCGTGTGTGTAGCTCCACGGGGTCGGGACGGAGCTCAGGGATGCGGAGAGGGAGCGAGGAAGTGGCTGTGGCCGCGGTGGTTGCGAGCAACGTCGGCGGCGGCTCTCGGTGGGGAGAACAAAGGAAGGGGAGAGATCCAGAGAGAGTGAGAGAGCGTCGGGGGGGGTTGCGTGGCGTCGCGGGAGGCGACTAGGGCGATGAGGGGGTAGCCAGGCAGGCAGGGAGGAGCTGGCGCGGCTCGCCTGCACGCCGGGCACGCAGCTGCTTCGGGGCGAGGGGAGGAAGACGACGGAGGGGCTGCAGTGGTGGGCTGGGCCGGCCAGCTGCAGTGCTAGGCCGGTTGGGCTACCAGGTGAGTGCCAGGTAAGATGCTCTGTTTTATATTTCTGTTCTGTTTTCTATTTTTTTTAAATTTGTTTTGCCACTGTTTTGAATTTAAAAATAATTCAAACAATGCCAAAAACTCCTCTGAATATTTTTGTTTTGCTAGATGGACTTTTCCAAAAGCTCATAAAATATTTCAGGGTTATTTGAAATTATATTCTAATTATATGAATATAATTCAAATTCAAATAGCTAATGATTTAAATTCAAAGTCCCAAGATTAAGTCCTTAAAAATGTTCAATATTTTGGTTGGGACCAGAACCCTTTGCCAAAATTATCAAACATTTAAGAAGAGCATTTTGGAACAATGAATGACATTTTAGGGTTTTTGCCCTTCTTTTATTTAGGGTTTTGAGGCTTCCAAATTTCCTCAGTTCAAGTTTCAAAATTTAAACATGATGCAAACACTAGGCAGCACCAGAAGCTAGGGATGTGACACAAAGTTGCTTCTTCGACAAAAGAGTGAAACCAAAGAACCTTGAGAGGTTGAAAAGTTGAAAGAAAGAACACAACGCAGTTGAACACACTTGAGAGCACGACGGTAGAAAATAGAAACAAGGAACACCATGTGAACCTTGTAGGTTGCAAAGCTATGAATGACGAGTAGAATGGACAAGAAGGAATTGGAACCACTCTGGTAGAAACGAGATAAGAATGAATAAGAATGATATAATTTTGACAGCACTCCGGCTGAAAAGAGATGCAAGACTTGATAAGATGAAAAGAACTTGAAGAGATGACACAACATTCCGGTTAAATGGATAAGCATGAAAAGAACACAATCCTCAATATGAGAAGATGAGTGAAGAGAGCAACATCACAATGCCCCCGGAAGAAAGAATAGAAGATAGATCATTGGAATAACAGAATGGGGAAGAAAATGCCAAAGCCACAAATGAACTTGGAAAGCATCCTTCCAAGAAGGTTAGAGCGGAGTTGTTGGAAAAACCAACAACGAAACGAATAAGCTTGTAGTGGGCTTATGGAAAACTTCTCAAAATTTGAGGTGAAATTCCGCCACTACCGAAAACAAATGCTTGCTTGAAATCAACGAAGAGATGAAAACTGCTTTTGCCGAGAGGATATGAGAAAACTTGGATCATCGATAAGCACCACAATACAACATTCCTTAGGGAAGGCTTTAGGTGAAATCTATACCAAGATAACTCCAACGAAGGGATTGATGGATTGAGAAGAACTCATGCTCGAAGGAGTTGATGGGTTTAACTACCTCATTCTTGACAACTGTTGAATCACAAAACATGAATGAAAATTGTCAAGAATGATATAACACCACCTCAAAAGATAAGGTAGAAAGAATTGCACTTTGGAATGCAAGATGAAGAATGCTTGAACTCCTCAAAAGAAAACATGTGTTGAGCACCATGTTTAATTTTTGCGTCTAGCTTGGCGGGTCATAGCTTCGAGAGAAAACTTGAAGTACAATTGAAGAATGAAAATAATCCTTGATGAACCACCATGTTGAGCCTCCATGAAGAACTCTGATAATAAAAGGATGATAAAACGAAAGGAAAGAGAAGTTGAAAACACAAGGTGAATCCTTGCAATGATTTAGATGGAGCTTCGTGACGAGATAATGCGGAAAACTTGGAACTCCAGAAAAGAAAAGATGAAGCATCTCGAACCGAGAAAAATGACATGATGAACAACTCTGGAAAGAAGAAACTAGATCACTTGGATGAAACAATAATAAGAATTACGTTATGCGCATCCTTCACCAATTTAAATTGATGACAAGCAACAGATTTGGCATACTACTTATTCTCGTAGAAAGGATTAAGAGAGATATAGCGCAAAACTTGAGAAGCTATTGATGGAACCACCGGTGGGATTTGGAAACAACGAATACTTGATATGATAACGAAGGAAGTGAAATCTTGAACGAACCATCGAAGAATTGAAAATGAAAGTAGCAAAGGCACAAATCACTGGGAAGAATGGGAAAACGAATGAAGATACTTGAGGGAATTTAGATACATGAGAACGAAGAGATCATGAACTGATTAGACTAAACTTGAACGATGCACCGGTAAGAATTGGTGAACGAGAACTGAAAGTTGGAATGAATAATTCTGAGAAGATGGGCTCCGTAGAATGAAACTGAAGAGACTCCTGAATTGCTCTGGATGGGTGAAAAGAATTCTCACAATCGAAAGCAATTATGAGAGGATGGCATCATGCTAGAACCATGAATCTTCAAGAGAACGGACAAGATTTAAGAGAACTTCTTCTTTGGTCTTCACATGCTGAGAATGAAGACGAGAACCACCATGAATTGTTGAGACACTCCATAATAAAGAATAGAAAGGTTGAATCAACGATGAAAGAATTTGGAAGATCCTGGACAAAGGCATATGACTGATGAAATTCATTCTTACATCAAACTTTGAAAAGAATTTGGGAACGGCTCCGGGAAAATTAGGAGAGTCGGGAAAGATCCTGGGAAAAGACCTGTGGGTTAGGGCCCACTCAAAAGAAAACACCGTTGAACGATTGATTGAAAGGCGGGATTGCGCCGGTTGAATTAAAATGACTAGAATGAGATAATAATCTCCAAATAGCTTGAACGGATCTTGAATGAAAAGACGAGCCTTTTGAGATATATTTAACACTCGAGAACGAAGGAATGCTGAGAAGTGAATGATTAAGAGGTGCACCGGCATAAGAAAGCACTTGAAATGAGAAAAAGAATATGATCAACACCGAAAGCTTGAAATTATTCCACCGGAGAAGTAAAGAGACGAAGAATAATAAACTTGAAGCTCCGTTAGTATCTTCCTGAGATTCACCGGATAAGAACATTGAAAGAAACAAATGAAGAGACTTCTCACAAATAAAAGGATACATGATTAAAATAAATGAGTCCTTGAAGAAAAAGGGTGGGAGGGTGGGGAAAAACAAAGACAACTTGGGACGAACAAAACAAACACCGTTGAGAAAACTTAGAACTGATCTTGCGGATGGGGAGAATGATGGGAACATCTCGAAGAGAAGCGCGCCGGTTGGAAAAGAATTCACATGACGATCTCGATGATCAAGAAGGATTAGTATTCACATAGCAATATGAGAACACCGTTTAGGAAAGGTATGGATTCAACATTTGACTTCGAAGCAACTCGAATACCACAAATAAAACATAACAAAGGATTTGGCTTGCAGAATAAGCCGGAACAAACATATGATAGAGATTTCGTCCGAAGTTTTCATGGTGGGGCCCACACGGGCTCGAACGTACAACACCATCATGTACAAGGCAGTGCACATGACATACGAAGTGTCCCCGAACTAGCATAGCCAAGGGTTCTTTAAGACACAACGAGACCACTATAAAAACGACCGTGGAAAAGCAGACCACTAGACGTCAAACCCCAATCTCATATCATGCATCTGTCGAAAAGATATTCTAGGAGCTACTTGAATTCCCACCTATAAAACTCCTGAAACTTTCTGGTTATGCAATCTGGTGTTGGGGATATAGGGGAAGCAATATATATCTCACCCAAAACTAACAATTCCTACATCCAAGCTGTATCCATCCATCAACACATAACCAAGAAACCTTCGGAAATCGTGTACCTCAACCTGCGAAAAGCATCCGTTATACAAGGTATGGCAATACTCCCGAACTCCCGCCCCAGTACTGGGTGGCATCGAGGTTATATCACCAACAACTGCATAAAAGAGATTTTCGATGTCGGCAATACTCAGGTATTCCAGAACTGCAACAATAAAATTGTGACGACAACACCTCGGAGCTCAACTCCCCGGGTTAATGCCACATAAAAGACAGGAGGCACCAAGAACAATGTTCTCATCACAAAACCATCAGAACGATTCCAAGATACTCGCGTGATCCTAAAAAAATTTAGTGAAATTTGAGGAGAGGAAAGACAAAACATCTACGTCAGGAGACCTCACCAGAGCGACGAAGGGACTAAGGAGTAAAAAGAATCCTACTCTCCAATATATATAATCCTAAGACTCAAAACATTTTTGTTCTAGACTCACCAACGCCAGCAAACAATCAAGCAGGGGGCTCCTAAGTCGGGGATGGCTCTGATTACCAACTTGTAACACCCACGATGCGGCTATATCTCCCACGTGTCGAAGCACGACTTTGAGGCATAACCACATTGTGGTTTTGTCGCAAGAAGGGTCATCTTCACACAATCCCATGTAATGAACAAGAATGGGATAAAGAGTTGGCTTACAATCGCCACTTCACACAATGAACATATAATTCATATGTCATTCAGAGTACACACATAGTCCGACTACGGACGAAGCCAAAAGAAAAGAAGATAACCCAACTGCTAGATCCCCGATCGTCCCAACTGGGCTCCACTACTGATCAACATGAAACGAAACATAGCAACGACCAAGATCTTCATTGAGCTCCCATCTGAGCTCGGTTGCATCGCCTGCACTGGTATCATCGGCACCTGCAGCTATTGTGATAGTATCTGGTGAGTCACGAGGACTCAGCGATCTCAAAAACCGTGAGATCAAGACTATTTAAGCTTATGTGAAAGGAAGGGGTAAAGTGGTGAGGTAGCAGCAGCGACTAAGCATATATGGTGGCTAACATACGCAAATAAGAGCGAGAAGAGAGCAAACGGAACGGTCGTGAAGCTAGCAATGATCAAGAAATGATCCTGAACTCCTACTTACGTCAAACATAACCCAAAAACCGTGTTCACTTCCCGGACTCCGCCGAAAAGAGACCATCACGGCTACACACGCGGTTGATGCATTTTAATGAAGTCAAGTGTCAAGTTATCTACAACCGGACATTAACAAATTCCCATCTGCCTCATAACCGCGGGCACGGCTTTCGAAAGATAATATACCCTGCAGGGGTGTCAACTTAGCCCATCACAAGCTCTCACGGTCAACGAAGGATATACCTTCTCCCGGGAAGACCCGATCAGCCTCGGAATCCCGGTTCGCAAGACATTTCGACAATGGTAAAACAAGACCAGCAAAGCCGCCCGATGTGCCGACAAATCCCGTAGGAGCTGCACATATCTCGTTCTCAGGGCACACCGGATGAGACATCCTACGAGTAAAACCAGACCTCAAGTTTCCTCGAGGTGGCCCCGCAGTCTACTCAGTTCGGACCAACACTCGAAGGAG
>NC_041383.1:688706936-688728823 GCF_002162155.2 Triticum dicoccoides | reverse complement strand
TAAAGATGACCCTTGAGTCTGCAGAACCCAAGGGAAAAAGGCTTAGGTAGGCAAATGGTAAAACCAAGGTTGGGCCTTGCTGGAGGAGTTTTATTCAAAGCGAACTGTCAAGGGGGTCCCATAAATCACCCAACCGCGTAAGGAACGCAAAATCCGGGAACATAACACTGGTATGACAGAAACTAGGGCGGCAAGAGTGGAACAAAACACCAGGCATAAGGCCGAGTCTTCCACCCTTTACCAAGTATATAGATGCATTAATAAATAAGAGATATTGTGATATCCCAACATAACCCTGTCCTTCATGAAGCAATTTTCAACTTCACCTGCAACTAACAATGCTATAAGAGGGGCTGAGCAAAGCGGTAACATAGCCAAACAACGGTTTGCTAGGAAGGGTGAAAAGGTTAGAGGCTAACATGGAAACTTTGGAGGCATGGTAAACAAGTGATAGGTAGCGCAACATAGCGATAGAACGAAGCAACTAGAAGGCAAAGATAGAGGTGATATCGGGGGTAATGGTCATCTTGCCTGAAATCCCGATAGGAAGAAGAATGAGTCCATGAAGAAGACAAGCATACGTAGTCGAACGAATCCTCACAACTCCGGAACGAAACCGAAGCTAACGAGAGAAGCAAACCGGAAAGAAGCAAACAACATGGTAAACAACCATCACATAATCATGGCATGATGCACAACCAAATATGATGCATGTCCGGTTTAAAGAGGCATGGCATGGCAATATGCAAAAACAACACTACAAGTTAAGTGGAGCTCAATATGCAACGAGTTGCATATTGACGGAACACCACATCAAGTTATTTAGTTCACTCTCGGTTATGCTACCAAACAATATTAAATGTTGTTAAACATGGCAAGAGGTGAAGCATAATAAAACTACCTAGCTAGGCAATTTTAAATGAGGCCGGAAACAACAAACAACAATTCTGGAAAATCCCCATATGTCATTTAGCAATTTAATGCAAACACAATTTTAAACATTTTAAATTTTGTTATCATGATGCGGATGACATATGCAAGTTTATGCAATTTTATGAAAACGTTAACATGAGCATGATACGAGGCATTTGTCGCCATGGCGGAAGGAAAAAGGTGCCATGGTGGTGAAATGGAAATGGTGCCACGGCAACATATCGGTTCCGGTAGCTCACGGAGATACCGGTGCAAAAGAAGTGGGCGTGAGCGTGTCATGAAAGGATGGTGGGGTGATCCCGGATTCCGGGTTCCCACAGGACGGCGACATGGCAAACGAGGAATGTGCACGAAACAAACAGGCACGGTGCAAACATATCGTACATCTCATACATGCAAGGGCATCTCATCGTGGTCGTCTCAGGTTATACCTTCGAAGCATGCATTTCGGGGCGGATCGAGTTCATCTTGGGAAGTAGTGGTACATGAGTCGTAGGGGAAGTAGTTGTTCACGGGCCATAGTGGAGGTAGTCGTTCTCGCGAGGGTAGTGGAAGTAGACGTTCATGGGTCGTCGTGGGAAGTAGTCGTACACGGCGTCGGTAGAGGTACTCGCGATCTTGGCGAGGGTAGTTGTACACAGTTTTCATAGATGAACTTGGCGTAACCGTGCGGTAATCGAACTTGGCGCTCGTGGTACACGGGTCTTCGGGCGACGGTAGATGTACACGGCAATCATAGTGGAACTTGGTGTTTCGAAGGGGTACTTGGTGTTGATGGTCCTGTAGTCGTACTAGGCATCCGATGAACTTGGCGAAATCCAGGAAGGCGTAGACGTTCCAAGGTACTTGACGCATCAGTAGGTGTAGTCAGTCTTGACGATCCAAAACGAAGCAACACTAGGGCCTCGAGTGGCAGCAGCAAGGAGGAGAAGGAGCCTTGGCCGGAGATGGTTTAGGCAGCGGCAAACCATGAGCAAGATGGGGCTGCCGGGCCAAGGTGGAGGCGGACAGCAGCGGACAAAGGCGGCAGTGAGGCGACGGGGGACAAGGGCGAGGCAACGTCGCGGGGTTGCAGGAGGAGAAACCACAGGGCGGCGCGGCTGCTGTTGGTGAGGCGGCACATGAGGAGGAGGTCGGGGATGGGTCGTCGAGGCTGGAACCAGGGTGGAGGCGCACAGGAGGAGGCTTGAGGCGCCCTGGAGGTGGTGGTCCTCGCGGGTGCAAGGCGGCCGGTGCTGGGGCTCCGACGAACTCCGGCCAAACGGAGGGGACGAGCGGCGCGGGGCTCCTGCTGGGTGCAGAGGACGACGGATGCAGGCGCAGGTGCTCGAGGAGCTCCTCTCCTCGAGCGCTCGGGCGACGGGGACTGATGGCGCCGGTGGAGATGCAGGTGTGGAGCCACCGGAGTTGGACAAGGAGGAGGCGGGATGGCGCGGTAGCGGCCTGGTTCTGCGATGGCTGGCAGCGGATGCAGGCGATGAGGAGGAGGCCAAGGGGACGGGATGAGGGCGCGGCGCTCCTCTCTCTCTCTCTCTCTCTCTCTCTCTCTCTCTCTGCGACGGCACAACAAGGGAGGAGGGGATCGAGCGCTGGGCTCTCCCTGGCGATGTGCGTGTGTGAGTGGCGGCGCGAGGGAACGAGAGGGATGGGGATCGAGCGCTGGGGAAATCGCTAGGGTTAGATAGGGGCGGATGGGCCGGCTTAGGTGGGCCTAGGGAGGTCGGCGGAGGAGCCTTGGCCCATGCGGGTGGAGCTAGAGAAAAAGCCTGGTTCTCTCTCTCTCCCTACTTCTTTATTTCCCAAAAATAGAAAATAAATCTAGGAAGAAAAGGAGAAGAAAGGAAGGTAGAAATAGAATTTTGGGCATGGGGATTATTTTCCCGGACTCGCAAAAATGAGCTTGATCCAAGAAAAATAGAAGTGGGCATGACCGAAAGTTTAAATTCAAACTCTTTGAATTTAATTCAAATGGGTTTGAACTAGGACTTGATAAAAGGAAGGTCCAAAAATGTTCGGATTTTTTATGGAGCTCCGGAAAATGGTAAAAGAATTATTGGCAAGGTCTGAGAGTCAAAACTTGAAGAAGAAAAGGCCAATGGATTTAATATGCAAGTGGGTTCATGGGTGATTCCAAAACAATGGAATATTTTATAATATCTCCCTAAATATCGGGAGGGTATGTTTTAAAAAGAAATCACCATTGTGAATATCCCTCAATTTAAATGGATCGAAAAATCCATACAATTTATTTAAAAGAGTTTTAAAACTAAATTACATGATGGCATGATGACATGATGCAATGCAAGAGATGGCATGATGAATGCACAAACAAAACAAATCACACGACAAAACTCGGAATAGCTGGAAGTCTTCTGGAGCGTTGGTCTCGGGGCGTCACAGAAGACATCGACGGTATGGACGACGATGCCGGAGACGACCAAGAACCAGCGCCTACTGGGCACTGGAAAGCCACCTCATCATATGACATATACATGGTGGATATCCCAAAGGATGGGAATGGCGAAGGAACAACGGAGGATGGCCCCTCCAAGAAACAGCCCAAGCGTCGGCGTCAGCGGCGCCGCTCTAAATCCTGCCACAGCAAGAATGGAGATTCCGGCACCGGAGATAATAACACCCCAGACAGTGCCGAAGACAACCCCCTCCAGCAAGATTCAGCACAGAAGGACGGAGACGCCAGCCCTCATGAGAGAGCAGCAGACAAAGAGGTAGAGGATTACATGCCTCCCTCCGGAGATGAGGCAAGCCTCGACGACGACGAATTCGTCGTGCCTGAGGATCCCGTCGAACAAGAGCGTTTTAAACGCAGGCTTATGGCCATGGCAAACAGCCTCAAGAAAAAGCAGCAGCAGCTTAGAGCTGATCAAGATCTGCTAGCCGACAGATGGACTGAAGTCCTTGCGGCCGAAGAGCATGAGCTCGAACGCCCCTCCAAAAGCTACCCTAAACGCAAGTTGCTCCCCCGATTAGAGGAGGAGGCATATGAACCTGCATCACCAGCAGACAATACGGCTGACCGACCACCCCGTGGCCGCGACAGAGAGGCCTCTAGGCCCTACACTAGAACCGTACCCCGGCAGCGCTCGAGAAGCACAAGGCCACATGGGAACGCTCTGGACTTGCGAGATATATTGGAGGATAAGGCAAGACAATCAAGATCGATCTATGGATCGCGTGGGCGCCCCATGATACGGGACGACAACCGTCGCGCCGGACACAGTAAGTCCGGCCGGGCCGAACACAGTAGACAAAGCTCTCTTGAACTTCGTCGTGATATCGCCCAATACAGAGGCGCCGCACACCCACTATGCTTCACAGATGAAGTAATGGATCATCAAATCCCCGAAGGGTTTAAACCCGTGAACATTGAATCTTATGATGGCACAACAGACCCCGCGGTTTGGATCGAGGACTATCTCCTTCATATCCACATGGCCCGCGGTCATGATCTCCATGCCATCAAATACCTCCCACTCAAGCTTAAAGGACCAGCCCGGCATTGGCTTAACAGCTTGCCAGCAGAGCCAATTCGGAGTTGGGAAGACCTGGAAGCCGCATTCCTCGATAACTTCCAAGGCACGTATGTGCGACCACCAGACGCTGACGACCTAAGCCATATAATTCAGGAGCCAGGCAAATCGGCCAGACAATTCTGGACACGGTTCCTAACTAAGAAAAATCAAATCGTCGACTGTCCGGATGCGGAGGCCCTCGCGGCCTTCAAACATAACATCCGCGACGAGTGGCTTGCCCGGCACCTAGGACAAGAAAAGCCAAAATCCATGGCAGCCCTCACATCACTCATGACCCGCTTCTGCGCGGGTGACAATAGTGAGGATACGGCAGTCAATGCCGGATTCAGAGGCTCCAAACCCGGTCAGCAGAAAAAGCCATTCAAAAGAACTACTCCGGGTCCGTCCAATTTGGACCGAATACTCGACCGCTCGTGCCAGATACACGGCACACCCGAAAAGCCAGCTAACCACACCAACAGGGACTGTTGGGTATTCAAGCAGGCAGGCAAGTTAATTGCCGAAAACAACGACAAGGGGCTGCATATCGGTGACGAGGAAGAGACCCGACCGCCGAACAATAGAGGACAGAAGGGTTTCCCCCCACAAGTGCAGACGGTGAACATGATATACGCAACCCACATACCCAAAAGGGAGCGGAAGCGTGCACTCAGGGATGTATACGCGATGGAGCCAGTCGCCCCGAAGTTCAACCCATGGTCTTCCTGCCCGATCACTTTTGATCGAAGGGACCACCCCACCAGCATCCGCCATGGTGGATTCGCCGCATTGGTTTTAGACCCAATCGTCGATGGATTTCACCTCACCAGAGTCCTGATGGACGGCGGCAGCAGCCTGAACCTGCTTTATCAGGATACAGTGCGCAAAATGGGCATAGACCCCTCAAGGATGAAACCTACAAAGAAGACCTTTAAAGGCATCATACCAGGTGTAGAGGCCAATTGTACAGGCTCAGTTACACTGGAAGTGGTCTTCGGATCCCTGGATAACTTCCGAAGCGAGGAGTTAATCTTCGACATAGTTCCATTCCGCAGCGGCTATCATGCTCTGCTCGGACGTACCGCGTTTGCAAAGTTCAACGCAGTGCCGCACTACGCATACCTCAAGCTCAAGATGCCAGGCCCTCGAGGAGTCATCACGGTCAACGGAAACACTGAACGCTCTCTCCGAACGGAGGAACATACAGCGGCTCTCACGGCAGAAGTACAGTGCAGCCTCTTAAGGCAATTCTCGAGTCTGGCCGCTAAGCGACCAGACATGGCTAAACGCGCCCGGAGTAACCTACAACAAGACCACTTGGCACATTCCGAGCACGCGTAGCAATGCGGCCCCAACCCCAGCCCCTGCAAAATTTCAAGACAAGTCCTTCGCGTACATCATTACACTCTGGAGATACCATGGGCATAGGGGGAGGGGCACGACCACGATAGGCCCAGAATGCAGCTTAACCATACCAGGGGCTCTCAAGTGTGTCGTTCTTTTTTTTCTCTTTTTTTTACCCACAAGACTCCGTTCATCAGAGGCCCTGTCCGGCTGTAGACCTGCCGAACTCCCGATGCAACAGCCAGGGAAGGAGAAAGGCTACGACGAATATCCAGGTGGTCTCCATTACGAGCATTAAATCTGTTTAATACACCATTCCGCAGCCTACCCCTGGAGGGGGACATGTTTAATAGTCCCATCCCTTGCTTATCGCACCATTTGTATCGTTCTGCATTCACAGTAGTATTTCTTGAATAAACAATGCATCACCTTTTTGCTTATAATTGCATTTCTTTCTTATACATATATGACATGTTGCATCCGTACACTTTGGTACGGCTAAATACACCAGGGGCTTATGCTTCCCGCATCATGGTGTGATAAGTCCGAACACTTTCAGAAGTGCGGCACCCCGAACTTATAGCATTATATGCATCGGCTCCGAATCATGTCTTGGGTCAATAGTTGGGTTTGCCCGGCTCCCATGTTTTGGTACCTTATGTTCCGTTGTATCGGCTAAGGTAGCACTGGGAGAACCACTGCGATTGCGCCCCAGTTGAACTGGGCGAGCGCCTCAGTGGAGAAAGCTAAAACTGACCGTCATGATGAGGCGAGAGCCGGTTGCTGTTCGAGAGGTTTTTTCGAGTCCCTAAAGACTTATGCCGCTTAGAGCGACGAACCGGCTTTGTCCGGCCCAGGCGTGGATAGCGCCCCAAATTCGGCCTTCCGAACACTAGGGGCTTCGCCGAAATTTAAAATTATAGAATTCTATGGCTAAGTGAGAGTGTTCAAGCGTTATAAGTCCGGTTGCCTTGTTCATTGTGTTGAGCGCCTCCCTAGATGGACCCAAAAATGGGAACAAGAGTGCTCAAATTTATCCCGAACACCCCAGCACTCGTGGCATGGGGGTTGAAGCCGACGACTTTCCATCTCTCAGATTTGATAAACGGCCGCACAGAAGGTAATATGGTAATATTTTAAATTAACAAGCATTGCTTAGCACATATGAACAAAGTTTTCAGCGCACAGGATTGCGAGTCTACTCAAATATTACATCTTTGGAGCACTCACCCGCAATAATGCGGGCACCCTTCAGGACACTCTTATAATACATCTCGGGTGTGCGATACTCCTTGCCCGACGGTGGCGCGTCCGTCACAAGCTTCTCAACATCCATCTTGCCCCATTGCACCTTTGCGTGGGCAAGGGCCCGACGGGCACCTTCAATGCAGGCAGAGTGCTTGATGACTTCAACCCATGGACACGCATCCACCAGCCGCCGCACCAGGCTGAAGTAGCTCCCAGGCATGGCCTCCTTAGGCCACAGCCGAACTATGACGCCCTTCATGGCCTGTTCGGCCACCTTGTGGAGCTCGACCAGCTGCTTCAGCTGGTCGCTAAGGGGCACCGGATGTCCGGCCTCAGCATACTTAGACCAAAAGACCGTCTCCGTCGAGCTCCCCTCCTCAGCCCTATAGAAAGCGGCAGCATCGGACACGCTGCGGGGCAGATCTGCGAACGCTCCTGGAGAGCTCCGAATTCGAGTAAGTGATAGGTAATTCACACTCACATGCTTACTTTGCATGAAAAATGCCTTACCCGCCGCTATTTTCTTCAACGCCTCGATTTCCTGGAGGGCCTTGTAGGCTTCGGCCTTAGCGGCTTTGGCACTCTCAAGAGCCGTTGCAAGCTCGGACTCTCGAGTCTTTGAGTCACGCTCCAAACTCTCATCTTTTTCCACGAGAGCCTGGAGCTCTTGCTGTACCTCCGCCACCCGCGGATCCTGCTTCTCTCGCTCGGTGCGCTCCGCGGCCGCATTACGTTTGGCCGCAGACACCGCCTCCTTTAGGGTCGCCACCTTGTTCGTGGCCCCTGCAATACCCATGTTATCCTTGTCATCCTTCTTGCAACCAAATCCTTTTATGTAAGGTACAATTTTAATAAGGTGTTACTCACCTTCCTTATCCTCGAGCTGCTTCTTGGCACGGCCGAGCTCGTTCTCGGACCGCTCGAGGCTTTGCTTCAAAGTATTGACCTCCGCAGTCAGGGCGGCAGAGGTCAGCAGCACAGCCTACAATCCCATATTGACATACTTTTTTATGACTCTTGCGTATATCTTTTTAGATCCTCAGTCCGGCTTTTCTTTCCGAATACCGAACCGAGCATCAGGGGCTACTGTCTATGTGGTACTATTTTACATATATCAAAATTCTTACCTCAAAGCCTGTTAGAAGGCTGCTGCAGGCTTCGGTCAGCCCGCTCTTGGCAAGCTGAACCTTCTGAATCACCGCACTCATGACAGTGCGGTGTTCCTCTTTGATGGAGGCGCTGTTGAGCGCCTCCAGCAAGCTATCCGGAGCCTCCGGTTGGACGGAGGCCGCCAGCATCACGGTCTTTCCCTTCTTACACAGGGGCCGCCCGCCGGACTCCGGAGGCACTACAGGTTTCGGGGCGGAGTCCGGTGCAAAGTCCGAGAGGTTACCCTGCGGCACCTCCGGGGCCTCCTCCTCCTCGTGGGTCCCTTCCCAGGATCCCACCTCGGCATCGTCCGCATCACGGGGGGTGGAGGCGGTCGGAAGAGAATCCATATCCGACGCACCCAAGGACCCGCTCGACGAAGCAGGAAGATCATCCTTGGGCAGACTGCAGGGTAGTATGCGGCATTAGAAAGACACCATGTGGCGAAAAGAAAAACCATGAAGTTATTCGGGAGTCCGGATACTTACGATCTCGCCAGAGGCTTGGCCCTTGGAGGCCAATCCTCGTCGTCGTCGCCGGCGCTGGCGGAGCAGTCCGGGGGAAGAGTCCTTCCCTTCTTGGACCCTTCGGCCTCACTCGTTGGGGAGGCCTTCCTTTTCTTCCCTCCCCCCGCTGGGGGAGAGGCCTCCCTCCTCTCCTCCTCGCCTTTGTGGGAGGAGTCTGCCTCGGAGTCATCATCCGATGACACCTGAAAACGGGAACTTCGAGTGCCTGTGGCCTTCTTCTTGGCCTTCTTCTCCGGCACCACGTGGGGTGCCGGAGCCAGCAGCCCCGTTAAGCGGGCGTCCGCTGGGTCTTCTGGCAATGGGGTCGGACAGATAGTCTGTTCGGCCTTCTTCAGCTAGTCCTGTCAAAGAAGGGGTTTAGATCCCGCATAGAGTCAAACTATGGAAAACAAGTGTCCCGTAAAGGGAAAAATCGCTTACCTCGTTAGCCGGACGCTGCGAGCTGAATCCGCGATCTTTGGTAGCGGATGCGGGAGCCTCAGCACCCTTAAACAGCACCCTCCAGGCCTCTTCGTACGTAGTGTCGAAGAGCCCGCTCAAAGTCTGGTGCTGCGCCGGATCGAACTCCCACATATTGAAGTCCCGTTGTTGGCACGGGAGAATCCGGCGGATGAGCATGACCTGGACTACGTTGACAAGCTTGAGCTTCTTGTTCACTAGCTTTTGGATGCAGGCTTGAAGTCCGGTCAGCTCCTTCGAATCACCCCATGTCCGGCCACTCTCCTTCCAGGAGGTGAGCCGTATGGGGATGCCAGATCTGAATTCGGGGGCCGCTGCCCATTCAGGGTCACGCGGCTCGGTGATGTAGAACCACCCCGATTTCCACCCATTAATGGTGTCCACGAAGGTGCCCTCGAGCCAAGTAATGTTGGGCATCTTGCCCACCATGGCGCCTCTGCACTCCGCTTGGCTACCCTTCACAACCTTCGGCTTGACACTGAAGGTCTTGAGCCACAAGCCGAAGTGGGGCTGGATGCAGAGGAAGGCCTCACACACGACGATAAACGCCGAAATATTGAGGATGAAATTCGGGGCCAGATCATGGAAATCCAGGCCGTAGTAGAACATGAGCCCCCGGACAAAGGGATGGAGTGGGAAGCCTAGTCCGCGGAGGAAATGGGAAAGAAATACTACCCTCTCATGGGGCCTGGGGGTGGGGATGAGCTCCCCCTCGTCGGGGAGCCGGTGCACAATGTCACTGGATAGATATCCGGCGCTGCGCAGCTTCTGGATGTGCCCCTCCGTAACGGAGGAGGCCATCCACTTTCCTCCCGCTCCGGACATAGTTGGAGAAGGTTGAGGTGAGATGTGCGGACTTGGGCGCTAGAGCTCGGGTTCGCGGAGATGGATAAGCAAAGGAGGAAGAAGGCATAGGTAAAAGGGTTGGATCTTTATCCCCTTATATGGGCGGACGAAAACATGCATCCCCACCAGCCTGATAAAACACGCTTATCTCCCAAGCGCTGCAATCAATGGTGCGGTTGGGTTACCCACGTCCGTATTGATGGGAATCCCGGAATAAGGGGAACACGATCTTTGTTTTGACAAGACGTGCCAAGGAAACCGCTTCGCTAAACACGCTGAGCTGGTACAATAAAAACAATTCGAGTAAAGGCTTGGTAGTGGTGTGACGTCACGCCACAAAATACGTCAGCAGATTGAACTTGTGTAAATATTATTCTCTCTACGGTGGTATGTGGAATTTATTTTGCAGAGCCGGACACTATCCCAGTGTTCACAATCTTCTATAAATTATTCGGAGAAGGAACCCGCCTTGCAACACCGAAGACAATATGCGCGCCGGACTCATCGTCATTGAAGCATAGTTCATGGGCTACTGAGGGAGTCCTGGACTAGGGGGTGTCCGGATAGCCGAACTATCATCATCGGCCGGACTCCAAGACTATGAAGATACAGGATTGAAGACTTCGTCCCGTGTCCGGATGGGACTTTCCTTGGCGTGGAAGGCAAGCTTGGCAATACGGATATGTAGATCTCCTACCATTGTAACCGACTCTGTGTAACCCTAGCCCTCTCCGGTGTCTATATAAACCGGATGGCTTTAGTCCATAGGACGAACAACAATCATACCATAGGCTAGCTTCTAGGGTTTAGCCTCCTTGATCTCGTGGTAGATCTACTCTTGTAATACCCACATCATCAATATCAATCAAGCAGGACGTAGGGCTTTACCTCCATCAAGAGGGCCCGAACCTGGGTAAAACATCGTGTCCTTGTCTCCTGTTACCATCCGCCTAGACGCACAGTTCGGGACCCCCTACCCGAGATCCGCCGGTTTTGACACCGACACACACTCTCACGCTCAAGTGCTCAACCTACACGTGCATGCGCACACATCAGGCCCTGACAAACACATACACAACCAGGTGATTCCCGTGCACTGGTTGGAGTCTTGTCGCGCATGTGTAAATTTGTGTTTATCTGACCTTTTCCCTATGCGAACTGTCAGGTGGGACCCACAAGGAACGTGGTCAATTTAACTAGTCACCATGGCGCCACACAGACTATTTGGCCGGTCAACAGAGTGCAATCCGATGCTGAACCATGAGCAAGTGACCGTATAATTACCGCAAAATGTATATAGTGATTGTAATCAGCTTATTCTGAAGTTCGGTGACCGTATTACACTTTTCTCTCTGTAGGCCCTCCAAAACTACATCTTTACACGTTCTCGCATGTTACATCTAACAACTATGCAATACAACACTACTACTACACTCTAACAGAATAAATCATATGTGTTTTTAGTTTTACTAGATATCATATTGTTACTTAATTATTCAGTTTGCATACATTAAAATTGCCTTTGAAATGTATGGCCAGTATCATCTACCGCGCGGGAAAAATCCCGCCCTTTCCTGTTTAATTGGGTTTGTATCGATGGAGCGTGCGAACAACAAAATTATAGTACTATATAGTACAAGTGACAGTTCACTGGGCCGTCGTGTCGTGTACTCCTCCGTCGTAAGAGTGGAGCGCTCGCTTTCATAAATCTTCTAGTCCCTTTCGCTGACATGTGGAACATCAAGCTACCGGGTCCACGTGCCATACCGAAATACAGTGTAGAGCAGCCGGGGTGAAGCACCCCAGTCATGGCGTCGGCGTAGTAATGAGCAATGAGGCATCAAATCACAAAGCTGCACCTTTCCCGCAGTTAGGTTGGAGGGACGAAGTAATAATGCTAAAAAAAGAAGTTGGAGGTACGAAGCAACCATCATTTCACTCGTTGCTGAATCCGCTTCTCCCTCATCTTCTTCAACTTAACCATGTGTTGCTTCTGCCATTGTTCTACCTCATGTGGGACGCGGATCGGCTTGGTAAAGCACTGACACGTGGGACCGCATGTTAGCAAACCGCCAGGACAACGTCCTCTAAAAATAAGAAACCTCCCCCACCATCTGCGCGGCAAAATCACCACCTTTTTACTAATCTTGATTCTATAATTTTTTAGATCAATATAATTGAGATTTGTATAGATAGCACACAGGAGCAAAACCAAGTGGTATGATTAAGGGCATCCACAATGTGTAGCCAAATGTGAAAATAGCTTTTGGCATCGTGGGAACCATTGTGGACGGTGTTGCCAAAGCCAAAAATATGTATTCGAAGCTCCCTGATCAATTGGTTGAAGGAATAGAAAAATGCAATGTCTCTGCTCTTTCTCCCATGCTTGGATGCATGTAGTACAGTATAGAGCACAGAGTCTACTCCCCTGTCCCTTCTATCACAAATCACAAAGCAGTGAGGCGTCAAATCACAAAAGCACGGATGAAGCAACCATTATTTCACTCTTCACTGACTTCGCTTCTCCATCGTCTTCTTCGAGAAACCATCTCACCGCACTAAGCTGGACGAACGATGCTATTGTGTACTAGTAGTACTAGTACATTTACGCGTCCTTTGGTTCAACGGACTTCCTAGATGCATATAAGGCGGTTGTCTCGGCTTGCAGGCGGCACTTGCGAACGACTTACCGTGGTCTCCCTCAAGGCCTCTATGGTGTTCTCCGCCGAACGCACTTTGCCAAACCACAACATTCGAGATATCGTCGACGTCATCGCAATGGGGAAGGGAGTCAAATATAGTTACTACCTCCATTTATTTGTATACAAGGCCAGTATATCGAAATTACAATTTGCAAAAGGCCACTAACACTAATCGAGGCAAAATTGATGGGGTTTGCCTCATACTAGCAACCAAGGACATTAATATCCCCTGCATGCATGCGGAAGTGAGAAGGTTGGTTTGCATGGCGCTGCATTAATCAAGCGATGAGGAGTGAGATGGTTAGCTCTTTGGTCTTTGGAGAAAAAAATACGCATTAATTGACACGTAAACACTACAAAAAAAGACACATCCGTGACATTTTGGACCGAACGAATTTTTTTTCTGTCATACATAGGACACTTCTATAACGATAATTGTGACAAAACCCGGTATCATCATAGATGTGGTGGGCTCCTACTTCTATGACAAAAAATCATGACAAAAAATGGGCTTTTCGTCCTGGGCGGGTCGGAGACGCAGCTGCATGACATTCTTTGGGCTGTCCATGACGGAAAAAACCGTGGTAGAAGCGAGGGCAAGGAAAATTTCTGGGAGTTCCCGGTTATGATGTGTGGTTGGGGGCCGAGCGATGCGCGTTTCTCTCGTACACGTGAGCGCATGTGTGCGAGGCGTTGGCTCTAACTGAACCCGAGCGAGGTGTTGGGCTCTAACTGAACCCGAGCGATTGCACTGCAGGCTACGCGTTACTGAACCCGAGCGATCGATCGATGGCTGCTAACTGAATCTGATCGAGTGATTCCTTCGCTACTGCTGCTAACTGAAGCCGATCGATGTTGCCTCTCTGGATGAACAGTGAGCATTGCAGGGGGGGTTGGATGAACAGTGAGCGGTGGGAGTGGATGAACAGGACCCGTGGCGTTGCCTCTGGATGAACAGGACCCCGATCGATCGAGTCGGTTGGGGCTGGATGAACAGGACCCTGTGGAGGGCTGGATGAACAGGACGACCCCGTGGAGGGCTGGATGAACAGTAGATGGTGGAGGGGTGGATGAACAGTAACCAGTGGAGGGGTGGTTGAACAGGAGCCCGTGGAGAGGGGTGGTTGAATAGTAGCTGGTGGAGTAGCGCATGGTGGAAGCTGGATGAGCAGGAGCCCGTGGATGAACAGTCACAGGTGGAGGCTGGAGGAGGTCGACGGTGGATGAACAGTAGCTCGTGGAGGCTGGAGGAGGTCGACGGTGGAGATGAACAGTATCGCATGGAGTCCCGTTTTGCGGTATGCCACACCCCTCCCGATGAACAGGACCCCCGTTTCGACTGTAGCGCTCCAACACAAGTCCGTTTCATCTGTTTTGCGATACGCCACACCCCTCCCGATCAACAGGACCCCCGTTTCGACCGTAGGAGGTCTGTTTCATCCACTTTGCGGTACGCGACACCCCTTCTGATGAACAGGATACCGTTTGGAACGTGGCCGGTCGAACACAAGGCCGTTTCCTCCGTTCTGTGGTACGCTAGGCCTCGTTTCCATCGCCTGTTTTGTCCAAGCCCTCCCGATGAACACGACCACGCATTTCGTTCCGACCCAGTCGGTTGCCTCCCCATGAACACGACGACAACGCTGTTTCTCTGTTCCGACCCAGCCATGTACACGAGCCCTGGCCGTATGTATGCGCGAGTAGGCATTCGAGACCCCGCCCGTATGTACACATACGTGGCCGTATTTTCTTTCTTGCACCCTGGTTGTTGTACGTATGTGTACATGCTACATGCGCGCCTCTACTACGACACGTGCGCGCCTCTACATCGGCCAGTATATATGCACGTACACGTTCGCGACCAGAATGACAATGCTACATACGCTTCGACCAAGTGGGTCCCGACTGTCAGGCACTTCCTTGCATGCAAAAATGTAGCTGGTGGGTCCCAGTAGTCAGGGGGGCGAATCATTTTTTTCCCGGACGAACTTCCTTGCGTGCGAAGATGTAGCTGGTGGGTCCCAGCAGTCAAGGGGCGAATCGCTTTTTTGCCCGGACGTACTTCCTTGCATGCGAAGATGTAGCTGGTGGGTCCCAGCAGTGGTGGGAATAGTAGGGGGCGGTGAGGCCTCCGCGGCAGCACAACCGGCCACGGGAGACAGGAGCATGCGGCACGACCGGCGCTACTTTGGGCGGCTGGAGCAAGAAGACCAGAGGTTGAAGAAGCACTACAGCCGTTGGATGGACATCGTACGGTCACTGGAGCTAGAATCGTTCATATTGAAGAAGCAGCACGACTGTTGGATTAACATCCAACGGTCACTGCTGCTAGAACCGTTTGTGGACTAAGTTGACAAAGCCAAAGTACACGTCAACCTAGTAGACCCACAAGTTAGCCTCCAAATCTATCCCAAACAGCATACAACCCAAAATTTCTAGCCAGATTCAAATTAATTTTAAATCTAAATATACCTTAATTTAAATTCAATGAATTTTTACCCGCACAAAAACAGTGAAATTTAAAATATCAAAATATGAAAGAAAACAGTATTTTGGAACTAATTGCCTGTTTGCTATATTTTTTCATTTTACAGCCCATTTATTATTACTTATAGCCCATTTCTTATTACTTATGCCCATTTTCTGGGCAAAATGCATCCCTCCTTGTCTTGAAAGATTTCCGGCCCAACAGGGCGTAGAAAAGCAAGTAGGCCTATGTTGGTTATTGTGCAAAAAACAAAATAGCTGGCTAGCCATTTTTCAGAATGGAAAAAAAGAAACTAGGCTGGTCATGTGCTAAACATATGAAATAAAAGCCTAGGCTAGATGGTCCACGGGTCCCGCACAACCCAGTTGATACCCTTCTCCGTCCCGAAAAAACAAAATTATTGCGCGCGCTGCTGGGTCCCTACTGTCATCCTCACCATGTACATTCATCTCCTTACTCCTCTTGGTTGTTGACCATGTTGACAACACCGAAGGGCGGTGCCGCAGCGAGCGAACCAAGGCAGAGGATGATGGTGAGGCCTCGGACGGGAACAAACAGGAGCCGGGGAAGATCACAGCCAGCCGTGGGAGGCGGGAGCAGGCGGTCCCGCCGGCGCTGGTTTGGCTTTGGCGGCTCGAGGAAGAAGAGATTGAAGAAATGCGACACACGTTGAATGTCAGTCCAACGGTCATGGTTGGCACAATCATTTCTTGACTAAGCGAACACCAAGTAGCATACTTTTTTATATATAGGAAGAAAATTGCGAGGAAAATGTGTTCGTCTGCCGTCCTCCTCACAGGGAACATTCGCCACATAAGTGACTAGCACCCTTGGTTTTCAACCGAGAGGTCTTGGGTTTAAGTCTCAGGAACTCTCAATTTTGTCCTCCTTCCTTCCTCGCAAAAAATGGGAAAGAAAATCAAAGACTTGGGAAGGCGTACAGAACAAGCTAGTGTACCAATAAAGAGACGTTGCCGAGTTTTAGAAAAAAGAGAGACATGCTCCTATAGCTGGTTCGAATCCAAACCTAGACTATGACTATATATGGTGCTATGCTACTCTGCAAGTAATGAAACTGACATATCCAACATTCGCTTCTCCTCTTCTCTACTTACTCTGCCTAGCATCAGAAGCTCTGGCCGTAGCAACCATGTCCGCTGGCTGCTCGTCCACCTGCTCTTCAGCAGGCAACAACCAGATATATGCCAAGTCGCCACCCGTACCATCGCGTGTGGGTCTCATCACACGCCCGCCAGCATGCACAACACAGCCGATTGCTCATCGCAACCCGCTGCCGTTCGTGTGGTGCCACTACTGCAAATCACGCAGAGTCATCCGTCGCGTCTCAACCACAATCCTCAACCCTGGCCGAGTCTTCTACAAATGCCCGAATCATGGGGTAATAATATGTTTTAGTTATGTTCTGTTGCTTTCAGTTGCTGATTTTTATAATAGTTTGGTTGATGATCTTCCAATTTGATTCGTGCAGAAAAGGGAAGATTCATGTGATTTGTATTTCTGGGAAGTTGCTGATGTGGGGGAATGCAACTACGCTGATTATTTGGTTAGCCGAGGAATCCCAATACCAGCAGGTTGGGGTGTTGGACAAGTAACTGAAGGAACGACAGAAGAGGAAAATGCAGAGCAGAAGGTTAAAGATGCAGTTCCTCTGATCATGGCCAAGCAACAGCTTCTGAACGGCCTTGACATCAATGAGGAGATGAAAGAGCTTGTGAAGATAATGGGCAAAATCGATGTGCTCTATAGGATGATTGTCTCTTTATTTGCAATGTATGTAGCACTCGTGATGTATTCAGTGGCTATGACATGAGCACTTTGCTGAAACTAGTAATGAATGAAACCTGTGTAGTAGGCTGGGCGTAGTGTTGTGAACATCTACTGATTTCTATTAACGGAAATCAAGTGGTATCCCCTTTTGCTCATAAATAAATAAATAGCGGAGGCCCTGTCGGGTCAGCTTAGTTCTCATTCGAAGACGTCGAGCAAATTGCAGTCCAACAACAAACTATGTCATCAAATTCAAGTTTCATAGCCAATGAGTACAACTAAACAACAATGTCATCATGTTTTAGTCGTCATACAATCACCAAACACAAATCAGCATACATAACAAGTGATGTTCTCACAGCAAAATACTAAACAACATGTTCATCAGGTTTCAGTTGTCATAGCAAACACAATTTCACATAGTAGATAAAAAAATGCCTTCTGACAGGCAAATACGACAAAAGCAATGTAATCATCATCCGCAACAACAGCGTCAACATCTTCGCCATGTGTATCAGTCTGAATCGTAATTCCCCACGACGTCATCTTCTTCTTCGCCCTCAACGTCCTCGAAGGTTGGCTTCTTCTTGATCAACTCTTGTATGTCTACAACACGACTGGCAATCTTTTCATTGACGTCATTGACGTGATGGTTCTCAAAGATATTAGGAACATCTGTGTTAACTTGTACATCATAGTGTAAGCATCATCTTGTTGTGCAACTTCATTAAATGAATTCCTCTACTCAAACCTTTGTAATACTCTCCAGTCATCGCTATGTGCAAATGTGTCTTCCAAAAAAATATTTGTGTTGCTTGATTTGCCAAAATAAAAGGCTCGTTGGTCTGGTACGCCACCTTGACATTGATGGATTTGAAATAATCATCAATTCTGGGTTTTGCGATCCTGGAAAACAGGTTATACCAACGACAGCACAATAGAACCACACACCGATGATCCTAGAAACTGGAGATATACTGGAACTAAACAATGTCTGTTATGTTAGCATGCATTTCAGTTGTCTCTTTGTCATACATATCCGTGCTCATGATGGCGCTGTTTTGTGTCTTCCTGCCTTCGTCTCGTGCAAGGGTGTTGTAGCGCACATCTCTAACAACGCAAGATTCATAATGTCTTACCCGAGTATCAGGACCCATTGCTAGTGAGTAAAGGGCATCATCAACTGCCTTCCCATCCTCTCGCATCTTCTTAACCTATGGTTAGAAAATAGACAAGCTGATCATCTTATGTACTCAATATATTAAAAAAACTGACAGTGCACTTCAGAAGCTTACATGGTTCTTGAACCATTTCGCAAATCCTGCCATAACCAGTTTGTCAATGTTTCTTGGATTTTGCGGCAGTAACTCCTCTTTGTAGATGCTGCACAACATAGTGATCGTGTGAAACATCTAAATATATAAGAATGTGCTGCAAGTTTAGTAGATTACGATGTATAAGCTGTAGTACTTCACTTACTTGATATAAGGTAGTATCTCAGGACAGTTATTCAACACATACCAAACCATTTTGTCCAAATCTTTAGGTTTGTCCTCTTGTCGACTCTTTCCTGTAACTCGAACAGAATAATCGAAAACATTGAGCCCGGGATTGTCTTCACCCACCTCATTGCTAAGCTGATCAGCTGTTTCAATGTATTTTGAGCAGAATGTCAACGCTTCTGTAGCAATGTAGGCCTCTGCAATGGAACCATCGGGTCTAGCTCTGTTCCTAACATAGCCCTTGAAAGTGCCTAGCCGCCTTTCAATAGGGTACATCCAGCCATACTGTACTGGACCTCTAAGTAGTGCCTCCTCAGGTAGATGAACAGCCAAATGCACCATCACATCAAAGAAGGCTGGAGGATATATCTTCTCAAGATCGCATAGGATAGTTGGTATCTTGTCTCTAAGATGCTCCAAAGCATCTGTCCTGATATTTCTACTGTAGAGTTCCCTGAAGAATTGTCCCAACTTTGCAACTGCTCTGTATAAGTCAGGGCGGCCCAATCCTCTAAGGATAACAGGTAAAACCCTTTGAAGTAGGATGTGGCAGTCATGAGTTTTCAACCCTTGTACCTTGTTTCCATCTGCACTGACTCTCCTTTCAGGGTTGGAAGCAAATCCATGTGGGAATCTCACACGTGACAGGACCTCGCAGAATTCTTTTGTTTTTACCTTGTCCAAGATGTACACAACTGGTGCCATATCCCGTGGTTACCTTCATCTTGCACCTGCAAATCCTTTCTGATACCCAGGTGTGTCAAATCAATCCTAGATTTTAAGGTATCTTTCATCCTGCCTTCAATATTGAGAAGTGTGCCGATAATGCTGTCACATATATTTTTCTCGATGTGCATCACATCAAGATTATGCCGCAGATCCAAATCTTTCCAATACTCCAAGTCCCACAAAGTGGACCTGCGGGTAAACAATAATCTCTCTTCTGCCCTACCATGCTTCCTTTTCCCGCTACCATTACCAGGATGGTTTCCTGGTGTAATATGCCTGACCTTCTCTAATTCCACTTGCAACTCATCGGCGGTGAGCCTCTTTGGCGCATCACGGTTTTCATGCTTTGCATTGAACACATGTCTTTGGTATTTTCTAGGATGCGGCTTGTCCTTGGAAAGGAAATGGCAGTGTCCAATGTAACAGATCTTGCTAAGTATTGCGTATGACAGTGGATTCCTATCACAGCGAACACATGCATTGTAACTATGTGTTGTTCACCCTAACATAGTGCCCAAAGCCGGATAATCATGGATGCACCAAATTATAACAGCACGTAGAAAGAAATCAGCTGGTGCGCTGCTATATAGGTCTCGAGTGAGAACACCCTTCCATAGTTGTTGAAGTTCCTCCACAAGAGGCTCCATGAACAAATCAAAATCCTTTCTAGGACTTTTTGGACCTGGGATGAGCAAGGCCATCATGTAGTTTGATTCTTTGGTACAGACATTTGGAGGCATGTTGTAAGGGATAACAAGCACTGGCCACATGCTATATGTGGCGCTCTGGTGGACAAATGGGTTAAATCCATCTGTAGCTAAGCCAAGTCTAATGTTTCTCGGGTCAGCAGCAAACTTTTTGTGTTTATCATTGAAGCTTTTCCACTCACTACCATGAGATGGATGGCTCATTACATTCTGATATCTGTACTCCTGGTTCCTAGAATGCCACAGCACATCCTCTCTTGTTTCAGCATCATGAAACAACCTCTGCAATCTTGGTGTAATTGGAAAATGTCTCAGAACATTATGAGGAATCCTCTTCACAGCATCGCCATCTTTCCATCTTGATGATTTGCATTTCGGGCATTCACTTAAGTTGGCATAATCCTTCTGGAACATAACACAATTATTCTTACAAACATGGATCATATCATATCCAATTCTAACTCCATGAAGGAAATTATTCATTTTACTATAGGTGTGTGGCAGCTCAGACGCATCTGGGAACGATTTGCGGAAAGCAACCAACATCGCATCAAATGATTTGTTGGTCATCCGCTCAGATGTCTTCACCTGAAGAAAGGTGACCATAGCTGAGAATACTGACAGCTTATTTCCTGGGGTGACAGCAACGTTGCATTGTTCCAACATGCGGGCCCACCGTTTTTCTTCTGCAGGTGAAAGTTCACGGATGCACGAGCATTTCGTAGCATTGTTTCAATGTTGGTCAAACTCACTGGCTCCGCCACCACCACCACCTCCTCTTCCACCTAAGCATCAGGCATATCAAGATGGTGATCTGTTGCTTCCACGTAGTCAATAACATTGACGTTCACAGCTTCACCATGATGAACCCACCTAGTATATGTGACCGACATCCCATACAAGTGTAGATGATTTTTCCACAGTTGACTGGGGTCTTGTAACTGAATTCATACAACTGCTACATGGGTAGAGCACATCTGATTTCGGAACACCGTACTCAGCTCTGATAAAGTTCATGAAGTTTTCAACCCCCTCGACATATCAAGCGGAGAATCTTCGAGCAGAAGTTATCCAAGTCTTGTCCATCTGTAATACATACAAATTAGTTCTTCTACTAGATATTACAGGAAAATATATATTTCTTTGTAAGGTCTTTTGAGAATAATTAATAAAGTGTCTGTATGCATCACCCAGATGCAGAGGCCGGGGGTCTTCCTCCTTTTCAAAAAAAATGAAGTCCAGAAAAAAATACCTAGGTCGATGTCTAAAGCTATGGCAAGATATTTGGACGAGCAGATCTAAGTAACGAAATATATGTAAAGCTAATTCAGCAAACAAATTTGAGTGCTAAATTATGGTAGGCTGTTTCAGCAGTTAATGAGGCCGAGCACACAACCATCGAACTATCGAAGGCCATCACAGCAACAAAGATCGAGTATAAAACGGTGTAGAGCTATTTCACCTAACAGATTGGCTACTAGACCATGGCAATCTACGTCACAATAAATATATGGCAGGATATTTTAGCAACTAATCGGCCTTGGCATGCCATCTCAGCTAAGAAGATTGAGTGCAGAACAGGGCAAGGAAGCTTCTTCAGCAGAGCATATTGACAGTAAACTACTTCGGCAAACAGTGAGATTAACAACGTCTATCAGCTAACATTCAGCGCTACACCGACATGAACGGGGCCTCACTCTAGAATGCGCGTACCGTGGGAGAAGCTGACCGCCGTGCGTCTCCACACGAACGTCGCCAGCGGTGGCGGTGCTGACCGCCGTGCGCCTCCACAAGAACGTAGCTAGAGGTGGCGGCGCGGCTAGAGGACGGCAGTCTACGAGAGCGTACTGTGGGAGCGAGAGGATCGCCATGCGTCCCCTCGATGAACCGCGGTGCCGACGTATCGGCACGGTGGGGAGGGCGGCTTTGGCA